>NC_081559.1:179287195-179530568 GCF_022355385.1 Mustela nigripes | reverse complement strand
TTTTTTTTCTCCCCTCATACATACTTGTCTTAAATTTGCATTATTCAAGAAACTCTCTAGCTCAACACTTTACAGAGAAAAAACACGGAGATCCAGACAGATGAAAGGAATTACTCAAGGTCACAAGAGCCACTTTGGGGCAGAACTGGCAGCTTCGTTCCTTCTTCAGCACAAGCCGGAGTGGAGGGCTATGTATGACACTACTCGCAAATAAGACTCGTTTGCAGGCCTTTCTGATGATACTGTCTTCTCATTCAGAGCCCCCTGTGTTTTCATGCTTCCCCTTTTTTTCTTCCCATTTAAGATCATAGTGCCAATACTTCTTTTTATTAGGGGAACCCAGATAAGGAAAATTCAGGGTGGGTGGGCGAATGGGTAGGTAGCTATGGTAGAGGATTGAGAAGAGGAAACCGACTTGAACATGTCAACTTTCCCACCTGGAAGTTATTATTACAGAGGAGAAAAATCTCCTCCAAGGCAGAGAATGGCCGGGGAATGGGGGAGGGAAGAGAAGGGGAAGAGGTGTCAGATTATCAGAGAATTCAATTTCCTTCTCCCGGAAAAGTGTGCCCTTGGAAAATGTGAGCAGTGTTATGTATAACTGATGAATCATTGAACACTACATCAAAAACGAACGATGCGCTATACAGTGGCTAACTGAGCATACTAAAAAAAGAAGAAGGAGAAGGAAATGTGAGTACTTAGTAGGGCACTCACAGAATCGTTTCTCCCTTTCCTCTGGCATAGGACAAGCCAAAGACAGATCCATGCAAGTGTACTGGACAGGCTTGTCTTCTGTTGGCCCAGCCAACTCCCTCTGGATTTCCCCCCTTGTGCAACTTGAGAAAAGATGACAAATGCGTTTCCCTAAATGCCAATGAGAAGCAATGTGCACAGTGTCTCTCCTATGTTAAAATTATCCACTCTCTGCCATAGAGAGGGAGGTGAAAATATCCTAGGAATTGGTGGTAGCCTGGAGGAGAATGACAGATCTTCTGGGACAACTTCCTTACTATGGAGAAGAGGCAAAAATCTCTGTCCCATGCTACTATAATTCTACCCTTGCAACTTACAACATGATTGCAGAGGCCGTTGCCTTAGGATGGAGTTCTCCACAGAATGAGAAGATCTTCTGTTCCCATCTTCCTTCTGAGACCTCTCCAGGCCATCACTCTCCTGCAATGTTATCCTGCTGAATGTAGCATATTTCAAATACCTCCAGTGACAGGAAATTCACTCCATACTGAAGCAGTTCACAACACTTAGTGACATTTTTGACTGTTAAATGTTCTTCTTTAGGGTCAGCCAAAATCCTCTCTGTGGATTCTACTCTGTTCCTTGTTCTTCGTGGAAAGATTTCCTTTCTGGAATTTGGAGCCCCGGTGTTTAGGAATGAGGAAAAGAGAAGATCTGCTAGAAGGTCCATGTTCCTTATTGTAAATACACCCTCAAACAACAGTAAAAATGAGAATAGCCTTTAAGTTCCTCTGAGAACAGTAATTAACTTTCTCAGTATTTTAATAATGCCATTTGAAGGCCATATATGATAAAGCTCATTCATGAATGAATTTTTTTAAAAAATTCTAATCTTCCAGAATTTTCTTGAATGTTGAACATCCAGTGTACAGATGCTCACCTAAATTTCCAAAAGGAGAATGAAGATCCTTCCTCCTCGATGACATATTCTTTTCTTCTCCCCCTGTGCCTACCATCCACCCCAGTAAAGATGAATAGTCCTAGAAATTTGGGGGTTATGAAGATGTTGTCAAAAAGGCTGTATTCTGTCTTTGCATAGCTCCACAGGCCGTTTGCACCAAATATGTAATACAGCTATTTTAATTTCTTTTAAAACAGATTTATTGATGTATAAATGACATACAGTAATTTGTGCAAAGGCAATGTGTGTAATCTGATACATGTTGACATGTGTGCGTCCATTGTGAAGACGGTTTCTCCTGTCACTTTGCAGTCCCCTCTTCCTGATCACTGCTAATCCAGCAACACCTGTCTTACATCACTATAGATTAGTTTTCATTTTCTAGAATTCTATATGAATGGAATCATTATAGGCACTGTTTTTGGGGTGGGGGATGTGACTTCATTATCTCAGCATGAATATTTGATTCATCCACGTTGTTCCTTCTACCCACAATTTATTCCTTTTTATTGCTAATTACTGTCTTATTGCATGGGTATACCATTCACCTATTCTTGGACATTTGGGTTGTTTCTACCTTGGGATTATCATAAATAAAGTCACTATGAATATTTGAGTACAATCTTTGAATGGACATGTATCTTCATTTCTTTTTGGCAAATATCAAAGAGTGCAGTGGCTAAGTAATACAGCCTCACTCAGTAATATAGTCTCATTCCGTTTCTGAGTATTCAGAGAGACTAAATCACACAAACAAGCTTAGTGGTAGCTTCACATTGCATCAGTGCTTAAAAGTTAAGAGGCATCGAATTGAAAAATGTTGAATAAAGGGGCACCTGGTTGGCTCACTCTGTTAAACATTTGCCTTCCACTCAGGTCATGACCTTGACTTCATGGAGCCCCTGTGTCCCCCGGGATTCCCTTCTCAACAAGGAGTGTCCTTCTCCCTCTCCCTCTGCCGCTCCTCCCATCATGTGTGCTCTCTCCGTCTCCCTCTCAAATAAAATCTTTTTAAAAAATGTTGAATAGGAGCGCCTGGGTGGCTCAGTGGGTTAAAGCCTCTGCTTTCGGCTCAGGTCATGATCTCAGGGTCCTGGGATCGAGCCCCACATCGGGCTCTCTGCTCAGCAGGGAGCCTGCTTCCTCCTCTCTCTCTGCCTGCCTCTCTGCCTACTTGTGACCTCTGTCTGTCAAATAAATAAATAAAATCTTTTTAAAAAAATGTTGAATAAATAAATTGATTTCCCCTTTTTGAGAATTTTTTGCATCTGATCTTCTTATTCAGAACAAAAACTCACTAAAATATGCATGACTGTCTACAAAGGAGATTTGAAGAAGATATTTACTTTCATCACTCATAAATTGCAAAAGTTAGATTCAAGAGCATTTTTAAAATTATTTTTATTAATATATAGTGTATTATTTGCCCCAGGGGTACAGGTCTATGAATCATCAAGCTTACACATTTCAAAGCACTCACCATAGCACATACCCTCCCCAATGTCCATCCCCAGCAACCCTCAGTTTGTTTTGGGAGATTAAGAGTCTCTTATGGTTTGTCTCCCTCCAGATTCAAGAGCATTTTAATGTGTCTCTAGAAACTGTACCTCTTTCTCTGTCTGGCTCAGTCTCTCTCTGTCTCTCCCTCCCCCCTTTTTCCCTCTCAGCAGGGCCTTTATGCTTCAGTGAGGTTTATGGAGAAGGTGTGATTTTAGTCAGCCTTTGATAAGTGGGTGATATTTGAATAAGAGCAAAGAAGAAATGCCAAACACGTGGAAAGAGGAAATCATGAGTTGTGTTTGAGAGACTATAAAGACACTAGCCTGAAAAGGGGGAAGATTTATGCAAGGAAGTAGTCCACATTAAGGATGGGAGTAAGGTCCCAGCTCTAGGAGCCTCCATTTTTTTCCTCTGAAAAGGAGAGAAGGCTACGGATTTCTGAGGAAGGGTGGGAAGATGAGGAACTGAAGGAATCACGTTGTGGTCTGGATCCACAGAGGCACGGTGACTAGCTAAGTATCCATGGACACATCCCAGTGCCATGGGAATGAGAGTTTGAAAGTGAAGTTGGCGAAGAAAATGGAAAGGCAGGTGCTGGGGTGAAAACACTCAGAAAAGAAATGGCCCACATGTTGTAACTAATTGGGTATAATTAGTTCTAGAATTTTCCTCTTGTCACTTGCTCCTGTCTTGTGGGGGATAGGCTCTTAACTCAGTCTAAGAGTTGACCAGAGAAGCCAATCAGTATCATTTTCTCAGTGAAGTCACTAGAAAGGATTGGTTTCCTTGTCTTCACGGGCAGGTCATTACCGTTAGCATAAATGGCAGCTGTGCGGTTTTCTTTGGGTCTTCCAGAGATAGAAGTAAAGGGTGGTTGAACCATGAAACTGAGGGTCACTTACCTCAGACCATTCCCCGTAAGAGTCTGCTTAAAAAAAAAAAAAAAAAAAATCTCCTCATAGAGTGATATACTGACATTTTCTTCTTTGCTCTCAAAAGCACTGCTCACCAAATTTCAGTTATTTGAGGGCCCAGCTTGTTCAGTAGCAGTTATTTCAGGTTTAGCAATGGGAGGTTCCCGTCCAAAATGAATGGTTCCCATTTAACTTTTTTAGATTTGGGATGAAAGGGGGACTTCAGAAAACATTGGTGCGTAAACAATGGAAACTCAACCTTCAAGGAAAAGAATATGAAACTGGAAGGGCTGTCAAGCTGTGAAAGTCTTAAGAAGAATCTCTGGATAATGGTTTATAATATTATCTTTCCCCGAGGACCCAAGAAATGGAAAAGATATTAGTTTTTCTATGAGGAGCTTTTAGCAAAGCACCATAAATGCACTTCGTTAAAAACATCTTGTTGCCTCAGACCCGCAGGCTGGATTATGTAATACATATGTCAAGGGGCTAATGGGGCCTTACGTGGGGGTGATTCCCTGGGAGGCCTCATGAGAAAGGTAATTATGGAAACAGACTTTCCTGCTTCTTCACATGAGCCTTAGAAATTCAGTGTAAGAGCCATTCAGCTGCCATGATGTCCATTTCCATCTGCTACTCTGCTTCCTCCTCTACCCTGATTCCCCTTTGAATAAAGGGAGACATCCCCTCTATCAGCATGGAATTCTGCAGCCATAGCTGGATGCTATGTTTCCACGTCCCAGTACGATCTCTGAGGCTGTACCTCCGGGTCTGTGCCACACAAAGTGGGTATGGTCTGAGGGGAGAGGTGCGGGCAGAATAATTCTTGGGTTCCTTCCAGGTCAGAGACCATGAGTTAAATGCTGTTACGCAATCCATCTCTTTATTTTCACAACGGCCCAAGGAAAAGGGGACCATGTAACTTGTCAAAGCTCCGCCAGTTAGGAAGCAGAAAAATTGAAATTTGAATTGAGCTGATTGGTTTCCCTGTAGCAGAAGTTTCTGGTGCCCGTCTACAACCCCTCCTTCTTGGGGGGCAAGCCAGCTATCCCTGCTCGAGAGCTTTCAGTGGCAGCCCCAAGGTAGTCTAGGAGTCCCAGGGAACATCCCCTACTACACACACACACACACACACACACACACCCGGCAGGCAGCCAGTAATGGATCACGGCAGGCAGTATACAAATCAAATACTCCGACGCCAATATCTTCTGGGTGGGAAAACTCTGAGATTCATACCTTATCGACACTTGGAGGTCTCCAGTGGGACAAAGCTCCAGCTCTGTGCCCTGGAAACTGCCTTCCTAATGCTCATTCTGTCCTGTCTACTTTCCCACCCCGCTCTGAGTGTATCTTGCAATCCCCTCTCATATAAAATTGCTTGATGGGGAATCAAGCAATTTCTGGGGAAATACCTTTCCTTCCTGGGGAAACCCAAACTAGGGAACACTTCAAAGCCGAACTTACTCTCAGAGGCTTGTGGAAGGTAACTCATTAGACATGTTTGTAAGTGCTGGCTCTCACTGTCTCACTGTCCTTTCTCCCTGTTCCTGTGTCCTTCCGGACCCTCTGTCTCCATCCTTCAGGTGACCATGGGCTTCCGGCTTGCCTGCCGCCTCCTCCTTCCTCACCTCTATACTACACGAACAAAACCCCGATTTTTCACAGTGAGGTAGTGGGGGAGAGTCTAATCCCATCAAAGCAAGTCAACTTAGGTCATGAGCAGTTGAGAGCTTTTCACTGTCAAATAAATTTGCATTTTTTAAAGGACTACATGTTCATATTATTTATTTTTAGAGAGAGAGAGAGAGAGGGAGAATACATGTGGGAGAAGCAGGAGGAGGGAGAGGAAGAAGGAAAAAATCCTAAGCCAACTCTGCACTGAGCACTGAACTGTGAGCCCAGCATAGGGCTGGATCTCACCATCCATGACCCGAGCAGAAACCAAGATTTAGATGCTTAACCGATGGAGCCACACAGGTGCCGCTAAACTTGCATTTTAAAATAACTTGTCTTTATGCAAAAGAATTTCTAATAAAATGAAAATTCTGAATTAGAATTAGAAATTTAGAATTAGAATTAGAATTTTAGAAATTTAGAATTAGAATTAGAATAATTAGAAAACTAGAAATTTCTAATGAAATGAAATGAAATTCTGGATCAAGGGTTTAAGGGAAATGACAACTTTCCGGCTTTGTGATACATTACAGTAAAGAGGAAGAAAGCAGGAATTCTTGAAGAAGCTAGGTAAGACATTACCTGTGACAGGACAGGAGCTTGGTTTTGCAAGACAAATGGGACTGTATCAGGTTGCAAAGAGAAGGCAGGAATTAGATTCTTTTTAACTTTTACTTTTGAAATAATTTTCGATTCACCTAAGAGTTTCAAAGATAGCACAGAGAGTTTTCTTATACCTCTTGCCCAGGTACTCTTTTCTTCTCCTGAAGAAAAATCTTCTTTTTCACAGTTCATTTATCAACATGGATCTTACCACTTGCAACTACCTTGATAGAACTAGAGGGGATTATGCTGAGCAAAATAAGTCCATCAGAGAAAGACAATTATCGCACGATTTCACTCGTATGTGGAATTTAAGAAACAGAACAGATGAACATAAGGGAAGGGAAGGAAAAATAAAATAAGATGAAATCAGAGAGGGAGACAAATCATAAAAGACTCTTAACCATTGGCAACAAACTGGGGGCTGCTGGAGGGGGCTGATTGGGGGAGTGGGGTCACTGGGTGGTGGGCATTAAGGCAGGCACAGGATAGCGTGAGCACTGGGTGTGATATGCGAGTGATGAATCGTTAAACTCTATCTCTGAAACTAATAATACACAGTATGTCAACTAGTTACTTTTAAATTTAAAAAATTCCCTGAAACTGCATATAAAATGTTTTTTTAAAAAATGGGCAGGCTAGGCAGAAGATGAAATAATGTCATCCAGTTTGCTACCTCTATGACTTGGCATAAGGCCAGTCTTGTTTAGAGTCAAATAGACCTGACTAGCGCAAACACTGAAGAAAGACTGTTGAATGTGGGGAAGAGCTCTGCTCTTGGTTGCAACTAAAAGGAGCCCTCAGGCCAGATGACTTTCAATCATGAAGAGATTTCTTTCACCATTGGTCACGTATCTCCTTTTCCCCTCATGCTCTTTTGCCTTTATTAATTTTGGCCCAGAACTTTCCTTCTCGAGGTGAATAAAAACCAAGGAATTGCTGCTCCCCACCTGGAATCCTGGACTGTAACTATGTCCTGGAGGAGAATGGCACATTTCCAAGATGACCATCGGCAGCCAAGGCATTGTAAGGCTTTGTACCGTGGGAGAATGTAAATCATACTTCACACCTGGCCCTGCGTGTTTATTAGCAGTTATTTGCAAAGGACTCTGCTTACCCTTGCCTTCTGTAGTTAATAGCATTTTCCTTCCTGGAACAAATTTCCTCTATTGCTGAGACAGCTTTGTTTATGAATGCAGCTCAGGGACAAAGCCTCATCCAAGGAACTAATGCTGAGAAGTCTTATTAGCACACAATGTTAAATGAACTTAGAGACCCTTCACCCTTACCCCCAAAGAGCACTCTTGAGAGGCTACAGGGAGTCTATGGAACTGGAAAGCAGGCACTATCTTAGCAGGGGTAAATGGATGGCATCAGTTTTTGTGCCTGAGGCTACTTCTTCCTCTTTTCCATTTTTTTTCCCTCTCCAGTCCATGATAGACATGTAACCTGATGCTGACAGAGCAAAAGGAGAGGTAGATTCTTGCAGAAGATTATAAAGTTTGTGTGTGTGAGAGGAGGTATGTATGTGCTGGAGAACAGTGGTGGTGAGCAGGAGTGGACGTTCTTGAGAATTAGCCCTTAAAACTAATCCAGGCAAATCTCTTGGTTGAGAAAAGAGGAAACTGAGGTCCCAAGTGTGCCCTGACTTACACAAGGGCAACCACTCATCAGGAGCAGAGTCAGAACTAAAATCAGGGTCTTTCATCCACAGAACAGATTACTCCTTCTGGGAATTGTGCTATGATAGTATTTAAGAGGTCAAGTCTACCTCAAGCTCAGTCCAGGGAGATTTAAAAAAAAAAGGGGGGGGTGTGTGCGTGTGTGTGTGTGTACCTGGGTGGCTCAGTTGGTTAAGCTTCTGCTTTAGGTTCAGGTCATGATCCCAAGGTCCTGGGATAAAGCCCCGTGTCTAGCTCCCTGCTCAGCAGGGAGTCTGCTTCTCCTTCTCTCTCTGCAGCTCCCCCTGTGTGTGCTTTCTCTCTCTCTCCCTCTCTTTCTCCCTCTCAAGTAAATAAATAAAATCTTTTTAAAAAGTCGGGCACTTACCAGAATCTGGTAGATGAGTATGGCAAGATGGTGGACATTCTCAGTGGTATCCGTATCTCACGCTGAGGCATGTGTTAGTATCCCTACACAGCAGAGCGTTTTCCCCAGGTTATATTAAGTGACTATGACCAGGGCTTATAAATCAAAGCACAGTGCTTATATCAGCAAAATATTGCCCCTGTAACAGACCTATAAGCTCTACTGTTGGGTCACTGTTGTTTCTATAATATCAAAAATTATTATTGTGGTCCTAGCATTATCTTTTGCAGATCACACCACAGTGCCACTTCTACATGGTTTGTATACTTATGTAACCAATGTCTAACTCCCTCGGTACATAGTAAATATCTGGTCCATGGATTAAATTTGTTGCTCTTCATTGTATTTCCTAGTGTACTTGATCCATTGTTTTTTTGTTTTGTTTTGTTTTATATTTTATTTATTTATTTGTCAGAGAGAGAGAGAGCACAGACAAAGAGGGGCAGAGGGAAAAGCAGGCTCCCAGCCGAGCAAGGAGCTGGTTGCGGGACTTGATGCCAGGACGCTGGGATCATGACCAGAGCCAAAAGCAGCTGCTCAACCGACTGAGCCACTCAGGTATCCCATGTATTTGATCCCTTGTATGCACACAATGTAATTTGCTGAGGTGAATATGGAATAGGGTGTTACAAAGAACATCAAATTTCAAGGCGGAAAGTCTGTATTTTAAATCTAGAACAGTACTTTTAGGTCCTTGTGTCAATAAATTAGCACGTCAACATTCAGCTTTTTCATCTCTAAAATCTCAGTAGCAGTAGCCAGTCAACAAATAGTTTCCAGCTCCAACTTCTATGGACCAGGTCCTATGCTAGGAGCTGGAGACAGTGCTACAGAAGGACAGAACTTGCTCTTGGCCTCAAGGAATTTGGCTTTCCTGGTTATTTTGCATGATGACAAATGAAAATCAAATGATACCACTCATTCATTTGAGAAATATTTCTTGAGTACCCACCATGTTCTTGGCATTGTTCTAAGTGCTGTGTAGACAGTAAAGAACACAACCAAGTCCTTGGTCTCATAGGACTTATATTTTAATGGGAGAGGCAAGCATGTATTTCAAAGTAAAAATAAATTAGGAAGTGGCCAAGGGTATTCTTGAGTCATCGTGGCCGAGACTGTCTGGGAGCTGGAATTTGTCTGAAACCTTGGAAAACCAAGAGATTTTATGTTTCTTTAAATCCAGACATAGGTGAGCTTTATCAATCTGTATGGTGAGTAAAAGAGAGAAGAATACGTGTGCACGTGTTTGGGTCTCATCTGGATAGTGTCTTTTGGTCTTGTCTGGATAACGAGAGCAGATCGTCAGCAGTGGGTGATTTTTGCCTGTGCATTATCAAGTTTTCTGGAAATTCAGTCTTTTGTTACTGGGGCTCTGACTTTTATCAGACTTCTATGTATATCTTAAGTCTATGGAAAAATCACATGAGATAAGAATGGCCCAGTGCCAGAATTACCAAATAATTCCCTATCTTTCATATCATTCTGCAATAGTGTCTGTGTATCCTGTCTATTCAAAGGTTTCTTGGCATCCCTAATTACCAAATATTTTTGTTCTCACTAGCTCCATAGTGGATTTGTCTTAATATTCTCACTTTTGACTTGAGAAGTACATCAATATATAACACTGTCAATTATACTTCAAAAATAAATAATAATAAAGTAAATCAATAAATAAAACCTTGTAATTGAAAGGCATTTGGTTGATGAGCGAGTTTTTTGTTTGTACTGAGATAATTCAAACAGAACTTCTTAATAACCAGTTATAGACTAAAAGGATTGATTTCTTCTATACCTTTTTAGAGTAAGAAGTGGTGTGTCTTCTTCAAGTAAAACAATTTTTTTTCTTAAACTTGTTCATGAGACTTTTGTGTGGGCTCTCTATTTGGCAAGACAAATAGTCCAGTCCAGAAAGGGCAATGTGAAATTAAACTAACCATATAAATATGTGAAACACCCTTCAAGAAACCCAATAATATAATTCTATCCCTAAGGAATTAGAGGCAGACTAATGGAGTCATATAAACGTCCTTGGAAGATGAGTAAAGGAGAGATTTTCATTCCCACCCTTGGTGACAATGCTCAACTTAAATCAAAATTGTGTCAAAATATTCTAGAAAAGCTATATTCTAAGACACTTTACTTATTTATTTATTTAGGGAAAGAGAGAGCGCAAATCGGGCAGAGGGAGAGGGAGAGGGAATCCTCAAGCAGACCTGAGTGTAGAGCCTGACATGGGGCTTGACCCCAGGACTCCGAAATCGTGATCTGAGCCAAATCAAGAGTAGGTCACTCAGCCAACTGAGCTCTCTCAGTGCCCCCAAAAGGCATATTATTTCCTGACTTGTGTTATGTACATTAGCTCTTTAGTGAGAATATTTATTTAACCAAATTTTGACTGTTAAGCCAAATGAAGGAAGATCTCAATGAATTCATGGAAGATGTTTCCCATGAACAAGCAGGCAAACCATTTTCCAATTCTAGTTTAGAGGAGTTAATGGTCATCATTTAAGATAGTGCTAAAACAATTCTAGCAATAAAATTAGTTTGTTCTTCTTTTGCTAAGTGACCGGACAATGTCTGTGAATAGAATCACCAGAGTCTAAGGGGAACTACAAGTCTTTAAAATTGAAACACAACTGTAGGATCATGAAGCCTGTTGAAACATATCCCCCAGTCCCTATTCATCATATAGAGAGCTCTTCCTACGGATTTCTAAATCCACATTAACATGACCATTTTAAGCTCAAGACTAACTTGGTATCTAATATGCTCCTTTTCTTTTTTTTGAAGAATAAGTTATTTCCAAAAAATATTTGAAATTCATAAGGCTCTATGTGCTTGAGTTGGGTTCTATTTGACTTGTCTTGATAATTTTTCTGAAAGATTTTTAGCTTGATCATCTTTACTGCACTAAAAGATAACTGATTCACCATTTGTGCAGAAATGGGGGAGAGGAGATCAAGTATAATTTCTGTTGGTCTTTAATATGTTTTTCCCAGAAGGCATTTGTGAGAAAAAGACTATAAACTCTTTAGACTCTAGTATATCACTCAAAGAGGAGACCTTTCCTCTTACTACCAGGGTTTCTCTGCTCTAGTCATTTATATGGACAGACAGAGTGGTAGCAAAATTGAAGGTCAAAATAATTTCAGTAAGATCTTACTACATTTTGCCAAAAACATCCTATTTAAAAGTAGGTTTTGGGGGCACCTGGGTGGCTCAGAGGGTCAAGCCTCTGCTTCAGCTCAGGTCACGGTCTCAGGGTCCTGGGATCAAGCCCCACATTGGGCTCTCTGCTCAGTAGGGAGCCTGCTTCCCTCTCTTTCTGCCTACTTGTGATCTCTCTCTCTGTGTGTCAAATAAGTAAATAAAATCTTAAAATATACAAAAAATATAAATAAATAAATAAATTTTTATTTATTTATTTATTTATTTGTTTGTTTTATTAAATAAAATTTTAAAGTAGGTTTTGTGGGGGCCCTGGCTGGCTCAGCCAGAGGAATATGTGACTGTTGATCCTGGGGTTGTGAGTTCCAGCCCCCTGGAGGGTATAAAGATTACTTAAATAAATAAAACTTCGGGGTGCCTGGGTGGCTCAGTGGGTTAAGCCGCTGCCTTCAGCTCAGGTCATGATCCCAGCGTCCTGGGATCGAGTCCCACATCTGGCTCTCTGCTCAGCGGGGAGCCTGCTTCCTCCTCTCTCTCTGCCTGCCTCTCCCTCTACTTGTGATTTCTCTCTGTCAAATAAATAAATAAAATCTTTAAAAAATAAATAAATTAAAAAATAAATAAAACTTCAAAAAAGAAACAAAACTAGGATTTTACTAATTATTTATATAAAGTAGTGTAACTAATCTCAGTTAACATGTCAATTAATTATTATTATTATTATTATTCTTTTCTTTTCTCTTTTAAGCAGGCTCTCTGCAGAGCAGAGAGCCTAACTTGGGGCTGGATCCCAGGACCCTGGGATCATGACCTGAGCCGAAGGCAGAGGCTTTAACCACTGAGCCACCAAGGCGCCCTTCAATTAGTTTATTATATCAGTCAACATAAGCTAGGTACTGAAAATATATGGAGAGAAATGACATTATCCTTGGCTTTGTGTTAAGTACACACAGATATGTTATGACATTGGTAAGAACAAAGTGAAATTTGGGCAATAGCATGAGAAGTGAGAAGGAAAACAACAGAATTCTGTATATGTGTTGCCAAAGCCAGCAGGGAAAACAACAGAATTCTAAAGAAATGTTATTTGAAGAAACTAATCATAGGGTCATCCTTAGTTGGAGTTTTAAGGAAGTTCCTCTAGGTTTATCCCACTTGTGGCCACTTACATACACATACAATGGTGAAGAGTTTGAGCTAGATCTCAGAAATCCTGGGCAATGGCCCTGGCTCCACCGGCAACTGGCTCTTTGCCCTTGGGAAAAATTCTTTACTCTGCTTTACCACCTTTGTGAGTTGCTGTGGAGGTCAAGTGAGAAAACCTGAAGGCACAGTCCTTCCCATTCTTTTCTTCACTCCAGTCCTGACTTCCTTCTTCACCATGGATGTGATTCTTATGCGGATTCCTTCACTGTGTGTCAGAGGAAGAGTGGGCTGTACTATGCTTCTCCTCCTTCTCCCGGATTCCCAGGAGCACAATGAACACCCTGAACATTCACCTCAGATCTGGTGCTTGTTTCATGATGCATTTCACTGCCAGACAGTAAGCTCAGTCAGGGAACCAAGCATGCCCGTCTTTATACCTAGTGCCTGATCCTCATAGGGATGTGTTCACCACTTAACTGAATGGACACATGGGATGAACAGCAGGAGACGTTATAGGGACAATCACCCTTGGACACTGTTCTCCCAGAGAAGTGGAACACTGTAGCAGGAGAGTGACTCTCATTCTTGCGTGAGTCACTTTATGTTCAAATGGCTGATTGAGGCTGGGGAAAGTGTGAAGGTCTGGGAGAGAAAGAAGGAATCGATGATCTTCTGTACCTGGCAGAGCATTCATAACTGCGTGCAACCTTTACAATAACCCAAGAGCTAGGCATTGGCTCACTTTTATGGCTGAGAAGTTTCAGGCTCTGAGAAGCTAAGTAATTTGCACAAACACATGACAGTGATCTGTGAGATTTGAGAGCAGGGTTGTGCCTGGTGTCTTTCTCGAATGACGTTAACTGGGAGATTAAAAAAGATAAACTGATATTTAATGCAGTATTATTTATCACTTTTTTCTTGGCCAAAGGGGAACCGTAATGCATACTGATTACATTTCAGCAGATATGGTTGGTTGCCTCCCTAAAGTAATTTATTATGTTTTTTTTTCTCCCCTGTCTCTTCTTTTTCTCTGTCTGATAATACTGTTAGCTGGGATAATTAATTAGCTCTGATAGCAAATCAAGACTGTATTAAACATTGTGAGAATTTCTACAGAAAAAAAGTCCACTTAACTTTGTTTCTTGTGACTTCCAAACTAATTAGACCACAGAATTTTCTTTAATGAAGAATTTACTAATATTTCAGAAGACACACGTCCTTCCTAGACATTTTTTTTTTCAGACATTGATCAACACCATGCTTGATTAATGACAACAAAATTGTCTTTTTAGTTTAAATATCAAAACCTGAATTGTTTTCACATAGCATTACATACCAAAAACCCTTTGCTTGTTGTGAATAATTTTGACCTTGGCCAACAAATAGAGCAAAGGTAGATAGGCATGATGTGTCAAGTGTTTATTTTTATTCCTCTTCCAACCTCTATTTCATATGGAGAACAAAAGTGGAGAAACTGGTCAGAAGAGGGACCAAAAACTCTCCTGGACCCTATGTCATGTTACTGAACAAATATGGAGCCACTGACTTCTCTCAGTTCACCCACCATCCCTCTTCTTTGTCAAGAAGGACTCATCATGTCCAAGGGGCTTTCTAGACAATTCTTCAGGCAGGTGAGCAAATATCAGGAGGATGCCAATAGCTGGTGGGGGAAAATGGTCTGTAAGGCTTCTCCCTGCGGGTGGCTTACTAAAAGTTTTATCCACCCAACTGGGGGAGTTGCTTCATGTGAACCAATAGTCAGAAACCCAGATTATTATTCCGAGGGTAGGACGTCTCCCTTACTGTTTCTATCTTCTGGACTCCTTACTTTGAAGGTGTGGTGGCTCATATTATTACAGATTGTTTTCTTTGGGGCACCAGCTTAGCCTAATCTCTACTTAACAAGTTTAACTAGGGCACTTTTACTTATAGTCACCAGTTAAGCAAATAACTTTCCATATTATCATTTTCACACATACCAGTTCATACTCCTAAGCAATATTTCTAGGGCATCCATTCCTGAACTGGAAGTAGAATCATTGCAAGGCCTTATGTGTAAGAAAAATGGACTGGGGGTTGGGAGGGGTCTCTGTGAGTTAAGGTTAGTCCCAGAGTTGAAGGTCCACACCACAAGAATCTCTAAGATGTAAACAAAAGATGGTTATCATTTTATTTAGCTAAAGTGCAGCCCAAAGGGGACATTGTAGACTGCAAACAGATTTTATTCAATAAATGATGCTTAGAAAATTGGACAGCTATGTGTAGAAGAATGAAACTCGACCATTCTCTTACACCATACACAAAGATAAACTCGAAATGGATAAAATACCTCAACGTGAGACAGGAATCTGTAAGCAGATTTTTTTTTTTTTTTGTAAACAGATTTTAATAGTTAAAAAAAAAAAAAATGTTCCCAGTACTCCATCCAAACACTTGTTTTCCAGCACGTTCTCTCCTCACATCCATAACAAAAATATTCTAGACCTTGTGATCTATGAATTAATCAGGGTTTAAAGCTACCCATTGGAATTGCAATCTTTTTTTTTTTTTTTTTTTTTTTTTTTTTTTTTTTTAAGATTTTATTTATTTGTCAGAGAGAGCGAGCGAGAGCGAGCACAGGCAGACAGAGTGGAAGGCAGAGTCAGACGGAGAAGCAGGCTCCCTGCGGAGCAAGGAGCCCGATGTGGGACTCGATCCCAGGATGCTGGGATCATGACCTGAGCCGAAGGCAGCTGCTTAACCAACTGAGCCACCCAGGCGTCCCTGGAATTGCAATCTTAAACTTATTGTAAGTCAGCTGCTTAAATGGGTGAACAATTTGAAACTCAGATGAATGACTGTTTTCAATCAGGCAGACTCCTCTATATTCATTTGTATCATGTAACCAAAGCCATTTAATTATGAAAAAGAATATTTTATTGTCCAGTTTTATCATTGTAGATACTCCATTTATTATCACTCTTCTACCTTAGTGAGGTGGAGCCCAAGAGAGAAATAGTCACTAAGCAAAATGGCAGGTTTCTTTATGAACAAGAAACTAGCAAAATTTTTTCAGTATCGATCTTTCTTTTCTACAGAGCAATAGTGGGAAAGTTATAGTTCCTTTTTTTATTTTTTGGAATGGAATTTATATGTGATGAATCAGCCTATTACTAAGGTTTCGTAGAAGTTTTGGATGGAATGCAGGGAAATTCTGATAGGATATGATTTTTTTTAACTTACCAGTAGTGTCACTTTACTTTTCTGGCAAACTTAACCTCATTTATATAGAGACATGCCAAATGTTACTCTTTTATGGGACTTAAGACAGTTAAATCAATGCCTCAATGACAATAATACCCTTTGCACCTGCTTCATTGTATTTTTTTTTTTTAAACTTCTTGCAGTTATAGTCAAACCACTCTTACAGATAGCTTGCTTCGTGGGCACTCTTCTACAAAGAGCCCCAAACACAATCTTTGAAAATCTCCTTTTTAAAAAATCTTTTGAAAATTTTAAGGACATTTTTTCAATAATGGGAATAGCTAGGATGTTTTACAGTATTTTTATGATTGATAACACCTCAAGTTCAGAAGTTTATCATACCTTATTTGTGATGACTTCTTTATGGAAAATATTTTGCTGAGTTGAGAATATCCCAAGCGAAGCAGAAAAATAAACCCATCAAATACCCTGTCACTGAAAAGATGATAACAGATGTTTCTCAACCCTGGATAGCTCTGGGGAGGCAAACTGAAGGGTTTCCCATGTTTCCCAGATGCTGCGTGATATGTCTGGGTTCCCAGGATTCATCCAAATGAGGACACATTGATATTAGCAAATACGAATTCCCCAGTGTAGGAGAATAAGGCTAATCAGGGAAAAGGGGATTCTAGGATATCCACAGAATGTTTTGTGTTTGAATTTAGGTCACTCTTTCTACATTTTCAGAGTGGCCAGTAAAGGAGCCAGCAGAATTCCATCAGCTGCTCTTAATTTTCCCTTTTCCTTTAAAACTTTCCTTATAATTTTAGAAATGATAAAAATGGGCTAAAAATATCTCAGAGAACAAAGGGTGATATACCAAATTAAGGGGCTGAATTACTCAGAATTCTTAGTCTTTCTTACCAGTGTTACATCTCTGCTCAATCCCTATAAATATTATATCTGTATACAAGCAAATTGAAAACATAAACACAAAAAATGTTGGCCTTTCAACCCTTCACTATGCTTATGTTGGTGTGTGAGTTCTTGGGTGAATGTCCCCATATGTATGAAGAGATGACATTATTGAGTCTTACTTTGTAGGATTGTGTTCTAAATGCGATATATGCATTAAACCATTCAACCCTCACAAAAGTTCTATTAGATAGACATTATTAATTTTTTCATCACACAAATGAAGAATTTAGGCTATAGAGGTTAAACTACTTATCTACTCACACATCTAATACATGGTGACATCAAGTTTGAAACCAAGCAGTCTAATCTCAGGGGACAAGCTCTGGACCTCTATGTTCTCCTGCCTGATTCTGGATTGAAAACACATCTTCACAGATTATGTTTTATGTGACATTGAATCAAAATAGAAATACATTACTTACAAGTACAAGAAGCCAAGAATGGCTTTCCCAAGATCTAGATTCTCTCTGCCACAAGTGAATTCAGTTGTCTTAACCAAATAGCAAATACTCTTCTAAACCCTGGATTCATCATCTATGAAACTGGAGTGGGGGAAGGAGACTGGAAAGATATGTAAATTTCTCTAGCTCTCTGATTCTAAGATTATTGGATCACGTATTGTGGATACCTAGATAACTTATATGATGATGGTTAACCATAAACATTCTAATAACTACGTAGAGACCACAGCTATAAGTTACCAATGCAACACAGGAATGGTAGATAGAAGACTAGTTGTCATGTTTTGTTCAGCCTTTTACATCACCATCTATGCAAAGTAAAAAAAAAAAAAATGAGTATTAAAGCCCATTACATCATTCTCCAAGGAAATTTGTATCATTGATGTAATCTAAAAAGAACTCTCTCAAACACAAAGTTGTCATAGAGATTACATCCTCCAAACAACCACTTCTCAGCTACTGCTGTCAGAAGCTGTGATTTTGGATTTATCTCATTTGAGGGTCTTGGTCAAAGGCCAAAGAACAACTGAGAAATATTCTCTCATGGAAGTACTTAGATCGCCTTCCTTGGAGCACTTTACAATCAGATCTGTAAAAATCTGCTTCTCTGTTAATTATAATGCCTGTGATAGATTATAATTTTTCTATTCAATGGCCCCCACCTGAAGTTGAAGTGGTTCGAAGAAAAAACACAATAGCACCATGAAATTATGGATGTGGTTATACTGATTCATAGTCAAAATAATTCATAAAACCCACATATGCAAAAAGGAACTTTTCTTACTTGAGCTCATGAGCCTCCATTTCTGGTCCTTCACAGAATAACTAATACAACTTTTTTTTAATGTATTAGCTCAAACCAGACTTTTTGTAGAAATTCAAGATTGCTTCCTCGGGTTCAGTCCAGTTCAAAGCTTTCCCTTAGCTATTACTTTTTTCTTTCCCACTTGACCTCAATCCTAAATTCTCAAGAATAAAGCAGAGGGGAAGAGAAGGGGGTCTCTTGGGCAAGCAGGGGACAATTCCCTCATGGGAGGCCATACACGGATATAGTGAAGGTGGGATTTAATTTCTACTCTTTGTGCACTTTATGCTCTGGATGAGAATACTCATCCCATTGCTCTGCCTGGCTACATTGAGAGGCTATTTCGGTTTTGACAGAGTATTCTCAAAGCTGTTGATTCTCCTCAGACTTTTCACCTATGAAACCAACTGACAATACTCTCCTCACCTCTTCTGCCCTTGTGCCAGGGCCTGTGACCCAAGATTTACTGTCAACAGAAACATGCTTACCTTGTTGTCAAGCTGGTACTCTGAATCTCCTCTATTCGCTTGGTGGGTTGTGGGTACTGGAGCTGTTACTAGATGGACCATGCTACCTTCTTTTCTTTTTTTACCCTCTCATGTCCTAGCATCCCAGGACACATCTGCTGGGCTCTCTTTCATCATACTCAATCTGTGGAGAAAAATCTTAGCCTCTTCTACCTTTTGGGTCCTTACAACCTGAAGAGGACATCAGTTAGGTGCTCCTCGACTGCATTCCTACCTGAGAATTTCATCTTCCAAAAATCTCCTTTCTTTACAAATAAAGTTTTCTTCCTCTAACTCAGAGTCATATATACTTCAACTGGGGCAGGAGGGGATAAGAAGTGATGGGATGGAGGGAGGGGGAACGTGAAGAGCCAGCTCTCCTGGTTTGTCATGCCATCTTTATTTTTTTGCAAGGAATCCATCAAATTCACGATAACTGAAAAAAAAAAAAAAACACTATTTGGTGCTTGACATTATCAGACTGCACACCACAGATTGCTGTATGGGAAAGATTCTTCCACACCTCCGATGTTTCCTGCCACTTGGAGAAAGCTCTCCTACTGTAGCATTCCTGGTCTCTTCTTGACTTTTTATCTACTGCTCTGTAGGAGAGGAGGACAGATCCCTTACTGGTAAGTTAAGGAAAAGTGAAGTAGGCATACTCGGCTCACTTACACCTTTTTCTTTTCCTTGGAGGTAGCCTGCCTATAGAGAACAAGGGTTGCTTTTTGTTCCCTGCCTGCTCCCAGAGAGGAAGTTATGGTTTTCCAGAATGTTCTGTATCTGGATGACGATGCCTGCCCTCATTCTGGGCTCAGTATTGGTAAGTCCACTTTCCCAGATATAGTAATGGCCTCCTGTATCAGTTTTACCAGTAATAAAGGCCATCTTTGCCATCCCATTGCCTTATTCTTATTTGTTATTCTATTTAGACCTTGGTCAGTGAAGAGATTTATTACTGGCTCTAACTTTAACAAATATTTAACAAATAATTTCATAGGCCATCCATTCACTCTCTTAACTTTCTTCTCCCTAGTTCTGCCCCCAATCCCTTTCCAAATCTGACCAAGAGTGTGAGGATTTCGGGTCAACTTCTGGCTGTGCCACATACAAATAGTGTAGCCCCAGCCAATTTAGTTGCTCTCAACACCCAGACTGCTTTTTCTAAAGACTATTTACAGCTAGATAGATTTCAAAGGGCATCCAATTCAGAAGCTTTTGTTTCTTTACAGAGGTATTTCATTTTTTTTTTTTTAAAGACTGGGATGTGGATTTATAATGTTCCAACATCACATATCTCAGCCAGAAACAGGAAGAGAAAAAAAAATGAGTAAGTTGTCTGAGGACTCTATCCAAATTCTTCCTGCACTTTGGAAACCTAAATATTCTTCCTCCTTCTCAGTCTGAGGCAGAGACTGTGAGGACAGAAGAGGTTTTATATGAAAAATACAGCTAGAGAATCTGGGTCACCATGAACGAAGGGGCCGTGTATGTGTGCTGAGCAATGCTGTACCCTGATTTATGCAGTGGGGGGAGGGGATCCATGTCTCTTCCCTAATAGACAAAGACAAACTAATCACCAGGACAGAGACAAAAAAAAAAAAAAAAGAAAAGAAAAGAAAAGAAAAGAAAAGAAAAAGTGGTCAGAATGTTCTGAATAAAAGGAAAGTTGGAAGAGACAAGGAAAATTTGTTGTAGTCTCTATAAGAATAACTTTAGATAAATCATCTGATACTGTATTAGCTACCTAACTTCTTTAGATTAAATTATTCAAATAGCCTCAAGAGTCCTTTATCAGCCAGACTAGTCTGGACAATGAATTATCTGGGCAGCAGTTTCGTTTCTCCTTTAGGGAAGTACAAGCAACTGAATTAGCCTACTCTACTTTCGTGTTTTATTTTGATATGAGTAATCTGAGTTAAAAAGTTTAACTAGAAAATTTAAAAAATAGGGATGCCTGGGTGGCTCAGTGGGTTAAACCCTCTGCCTTTGGCTCAGGTCATGATCCCAGGGTCCTGGGATGGAGCCCCACATCAAGCTCTCTGCATGGTGGGGAGCCTGCTTCCCTTCCTCTCTTTCTGCCTGCCTCTCTGCCTACTTGTGATCTCTGTCAAATCAATAAATAAATAATCTTTTAAAAAAAAAGAAAATTTAAGAAATAGAAATTAAAAAGTAATCATCACCTTTCTCATCATTTTCCTACCACCCTTGTGTACCTACTGCTTATACTCTGTCCACACTGCTACTGACTTTGTGTGTATACACACGCAAATCCATATGGATATGTATAAACAAACACACGCACACACACATAAAGTTACTGCTGTAGTTACTAGAGTAGAATCACAAATACACTGCTCTGGAACCTGCTTTTTTACTTAACAATATTGAAACCACTTTTAATATCATTTCATTCTGATTTATATCATTACTTTCATAACGACACTGTTTCCTTTTTTGAAGGCACCATAATGTATTTGACTAATCTTTAATTAATGGGCATTTTGATCGTTTCTCATTTTCACTGGAATGAAGAATGCTGAGTTGACGTCTTTTTATGCACATCTTTTATAAAGACTGGTCTAATGCATTGTTTGAATTAGATTCTTAGAAGTAGAACTAATGGATGGAAGGGAATGCCTATGTTTATAGCTTCTCATACCTGTTGCCAAATTGCCCTCCAGAAAGATAGCACTAATTACTGCTTGTAACAGGGAATGTGAGAGCAGTCCTGTCTTCCAAGTCTTTGCCAAAACTGGATTTTCTTTTCATTCTTTAATGTCTTACCTTCTGATACATCCCTTCTTTAAATAGCCTTCAAACAAAATCCAGCGAGTACACTGTAATCTAAAGCCCAACTCAGGGAACTAACAAACTGTGCCCTAAGAGTGGTTTGGGAAGGGTTAAAAATGGATGAATATGCAAATTTGACTCCAAATCTCCTGGATTAGTGAGATTTTACAAGAAATTCTCTTGAACAAATTGCCCAGCAGAAAATTCTGTTTTAGACTACAGGAATATTCTGAATTTGGGCTATCGATCAAGATACTAGTTCTACATGCTAAAGGAAAGCAGAACAAAGCTATAAGCCTAAATATTTCACGACCTCCGGGGCAACTTCCAGCGAAAGGTTTGTATTTGTTTGGATACCACATATAAAATTTGTGATTAGAAATAAATTAGTCATGAATTCATTATATCAGTATTGTGGATAGAGATTTGGACTCAGAATTGGAACACCTTTATCACTACTTTGCTGATTCGAGTAACAAAATGGCATTTGATATTTAAGCAATGAAAGTAGATTTAAAGTGCCATTAAGATGTGGTCATTGGGGACGCCTGGGTGGCTCAGTTTGTTGAGCGGCTGCCTTCGGCTCAGGTCATGATCCCGGCGTCCTGGGATCGAGTCCCACATCGGGCTCCTTGCTTGGCGGGGAGCCTGCTTCTCCCTCTGCCTCTGAGTGCCACTCTGTCTGCCTGTGCTTGCTCTCGCTTCTCTCTCAATGACAAATAAATAAATAAAATCTTAAAAAAAAAAAAAAAAGATGTGGTCATTGTTAGTCCAGTGCCAAGATCCTGGCGACATGATTTGGCCTTTGATCCACTCATGTATGTAACCGGCGGATAGTTACGCGATTTTGTTCAAAGAGGGGTGAGTTATTTGAAACCTACTTTTCCTGGAAGATGAGTAAAAAAAAAAAAAAAAAAAAAAAAGAAGTGTTTACAGGTATCTATAGTGCATTAATCTTACAAAAACATGCAATTCGATCATTTACATCTGTCAAGTCTCTTCTAACACCACAAAAGATGCCTTTTACACCTTCTAATCTTTTAACAAATCACTTCATTGAAATTATACGTTTTTGCTTTCAAATTTGATGTGGCATGCCATAGAATCTTATGAAGACAGACATGCTAAGTGGTCACACTTAATTGTTCCCTATTTCTTTCCATAATGTAAATGACTCAAAACCATCCCAGCTGAAATATACCCAGGAGAGGCCAGAGGTGGAGGCAGGCTATGCTGGGAACGCCTGCCTGGCCACGTGAGAGGACAGCTTACCATGTGGAAAACAGTGATGTGGTCCCTGCTTCCAAGTCCCCGTGTGAGAAAATAAATCATCAATTTCTGGTTGCAAACAGCAGAAGGAACCTCCTCTCTGGCTCTCAGGGTTTAAAGGAAAACACACAATGGTTGTGTAGTGACCTGTCAGCTGACATACATTTTTTCATTTATCAGATCATTGGTCCTAGCGATGGCCAGGGCTTGGACTGCTCGGGCATTGAGGTCATCTGGTTTCCCCTCCCTGCTCCTCCTGACATTTACAAAGCCATCCCCACCCCCTTCTAAGGAACTGCCCCGTTGGCTGAAATGCTGGCTTGATGAGGTCTGGCTGCTGCCTGGTATTAGTTTCCTGGCCTCACGGATCCTTGTGTGCTGGATTTCTGATGACCCTGCCAGACGCGAATGTTAGAGAAATCCCCATGCTCAGAGCCGTTGCTCCAATGTGCACAGAATAATTAGAAGTAGATCTGTTAAGGAAAATAAATCACCTAAAATAAACTTCTGACTATATTTCTGGATATGGTTCTCACTGTGGCTATAAAGAGAGATTCTGCATTTCTGCCTCTTTCTTGCAGCTGCGAGTTGATTACCACAATGGCCTCAGATGTTCGTATCCCCCTGTATCCACACCCACTGCAGTGAAATGTTGGACCACCTCCTTTCAGTAGGTGGAACAGTTGGAAGAAAATACTCAAGTGAGAGTTTGTGTCTCACCCATGGGAGGGTCAACTTTTCTGAAAAAGAATTTTAAGGGGAGATGAACAAAGGTTTAAAGGAAAGGTGACATGAAGAAGAAAGAAGAATTTGAAAAAATTTTTGACCTTGTCACTCTGTGGCTCACCAGTTTTCCATAGCTCTGTCATCTTTGATGGGTTGGAGGCTACTGGGGTTGGCTGCTATGGATTGTAGGAGTGGTAGAGGGAATTGAAATTTAGATTCAACTAAAATCAAGTATGTGTTTCCAAAAGAAACATTCCCTTGCAGTAATTCTGTGACCTGGGCATGAGTTTATCTGATTGTACAGGATAAGAAACTTACAAACAGGCTAAGTGATTTACCCCTGGTCATCCCACTAGCTTGTGACAGTGTGGCGATTTGAATTTGATGTCCCAATTCCAAGGGCTTCTTTAGTTTTATGATAACAGAGTTGTATTGCGGCTCTGATGAATTACTATGTTCTTGCTGGGGTATCGCTGAGTCATGGAGATAGACTACGCACTGGGTATTGTGGTATTATAGTAATAACCAGCAGCCTTGTGCCCTGCCCTCAATCTTATATAATGGAAAGAGAAGGTAACTAGGATTAAAAACAAAAACAAAAAACACTGGGGGAGGGGATCCTAGCTCTGTATTTTACCTTCTATTTGATCATTCCTCAAAACAATCTTGCTGGTAAAATAGAGATGATCCCTTTGTCATAGAACTCTTGGTGTAGCACAAAAGCCAAATGAGATCATGTCAATTAAATAAGGTAGTTAACTAGTAAAACACCACACATAAATTCATTGAATGTTGCCTAGTGTTTTCCTTTTTCTACTATGTACTTTTCTAGTCTATGAAGCTTTCTTGAACTATCTCTCCCAGCCCCACATATACCAACCCCAAGTACTACCAACCACTCTTTCCTTTTTGCCTTTCCTGTACCCAGAACCTGTTCGAATCACAACGCTTTCAGTTCTTGGTCCAGTTATATTCGGGGGAGGGGATGGAGCCAATATATTCCCATGTCCTCCGCCCTTAGTGCAAAATTTAGAAAATAACACATATTTAATACATATTGTGGTAAAAATGCATGAATGTATCTAATGTAAAATATACTACTATTATTTTGTATTGCTCTGTTGAAGCTTTCAGGGAAAGGGCAGTTATGGGTTCCTGAATCTGACATAAATTTTAAAATCAGGAAACTGCCTTTCACATATATTGAGTGCTTCTATTGCCTACAGATATTATATTGTAAATAGTATTTATCTTGCAATGCAGTGACATCAAATTTCTTGTGTGTCTGGGAACAAAATTTTCAGTGTTAATTAAGCTGAGAACTTAGCCCCCAAATAACAAAGCACCCCAAATGTCTCCTTTGAGGCAGAAAAAGAACAATATTGATAAAACATGACCACTGTCAACCTCCCACCCCCTTTCCTTAGTGTGGGGACAAACTTTGTGTCCAGACTCCAGTGGTTGAGGGCATCAGCTGTAGCAAAATTCCTAAAGTGTTATGAGTGATCCAAAAAAGAAGCAACAACAGAGTTGTCCCTTATTGGTAAAACCTGTCAACCCGCCAAGAGTGGCCGCTAGAAGAGGGCCCAGGGCAACAGTGGACTCTGGCAACTCTGCAGCCCCAGGGCCTATAGGCTCAGAAGCTCACACAGTCATTAGAACTGATGATTTAGTTTCCCTCTGGAATATACTCCTGAGATATGCACCTTGAGCAACTCTATCTGAGCTCCCGTGCATAGTTAGTCCTATCCCATCCTTGGGAATCTAGGAGATGCTAAACACAGGCAGCCTCCTGCAGTGGGTGATGCTTGTTACCCCATTGGAGAGAGGCCCATTAGGTCCTCAGATCTCTAGGTTCCTAGCTAAAAGAGGTTGGAGAGCCCTAGGAGCACAGGCATGACTAGTTCTGATTTTGCCTCTTTTCAGTAGAGGAGATGGCTTGTCTACAGGTGGATGCATAAGACTGTGGAGAGAGCCAGACAGCCAGATTTGTGCTCAAATCCCAGCTCTGCCACCCCTGGTTGGATGGACTTCACTTAACCCTTTTAGGGATCTGTATCCCTGTGTCTAGAATAAGGAGTACAGATTCTGACCACTTAGGGAGGTACCAAGGGAAGTAAGGGTATATTAATCTCAGCAAAGCTCTTAGCTCAGTGGCTAGCATATGGAAAATACAGAGTAAAAAAGCAGAAGTGAGGCAGAGAGGACATTTAGGTGAACAAGTAGGACTTGTGTCCTTGGCATGGGACATCCCCCTAGGACACATGTTCAGCCACAACCAACATGCTCATGGTGGATGCCATCTAGGGCATCCTTCAACATCACCAAGGCAGGCTTGTTCCTCCATAAACTGCAAGGAAGTATCGGAGGAGAGGCAACACAGGAAGGAAAGTATGGGCCTGGATATAAGGTCATCTGGATACTAACCAGGATTCGACCATGAAACATTTTGTGAATCTGGAGAAGCTAATTCATTTCTGGGCCTGGGTTTCCACCTCTGTCAATGAAGAGTATGGGATAGCCGACTGATTTTCAGATGGTCTGTTCTGGAGCTGTAGGATTGCACAACTGGGTGGCGGTCTCCTGTAGGAGGAGGGAGAGTGAGGAAACAGAATCACTGGGGCCTTGCACTTCATGGGATAGCAGGAAAAGGCAGCTTCTCTCTGATCTCTTTTAAGTGGGGGTGATTCCCATAGTGTTTCCTTGAAAAATGAGTCCTGTCCTTTAAACTATCCTTTGAATAGTGCTGGACTAATCACTTTTCTTTCTAGTTGAAAAAAAAAAAGGAATCTTTAGTTCGAAGCAGATACATAATTTATGGGGCCCAGTGCAAAATGAAAATGCGGAACCCCTTGTTCAAAAAGCAGTACAATGGGGCACCTGGGTGGCTCAGTGGGTTAAAGCCTCTGCCTTTGGCTCAGGTCGTGATCACAGAGTCCTAGGATTGAGCCCTGCATCTGGCTCTCTGCTCAGCAGGGAGCCTGCTTCCCGTACCCACCACCCCCCTGCCGGCCTCTCTGCCTACTTGTGATCTCTGTCTGTCAAATAAATAACTAAAATCTTTAAAAACCAAAAAACAAAAAGCAGTACAAAGCTTTCCCCGTGTCCTTTGTTTTCATTCTCTCTCTTTCTGATGGCGGTTTTAATTTTCTAATTAAGCACACGGTCCCTTGGGGACAGGGACATTTGAGGGTGAGTCAGACCCTTCCAGACGCCCAGGCCCCCACCCTACTACTCAGCACACAGAGTGTGTGAACCTGATCCCAGCCCTTGCTGCACTGACCCCCAGAAGTGGAGCTTGTCAATGATTGCTGAGGGGAGGAGCAGAGCAGGTCGCTAAGAACTTATCCCGGGGAGGCAGGAAGGCAGAGATGGAGGCAGCGAGAGGTGGTTTGCTTGGGTGCCGAGGCTCCAGGCCCTTTGCTCATGCTCCACTGTCCTGTCCAACTTGACCTACAAAACTCCAATTCAAAGAGTGAATTATTAAGAATTTCAAGATGGTGTCCTTAGAGCATTATACCTCAAGAAAGGCCTTCTGAGGGTGGGGTCTGGTGACATTTGTGTAACTTGCATATTCGTGGAGTTGACCTGGGCTTTAATATTGATAAATTGAATAACTGTAAATCTCAAACTAATTGTTCTAATCTTGTGACTTGAGTCAGTTTTTGCAAACGATTAGACTATAGAGGCAGACATATTGGGGTTTCTGAATATCAGTTGAGTATTATCAGATGGGAGGGAAGAGAGCAAAAAAAACAAAACAAAAAGATTCAACCAAAAAAGAAAAATCCCCAACTCTTTTTTAAAAATTTAATTTAACTTTTTTTTTCAGTGATCCGTAATTCATTGTTTATGCACCACACCCAGTGCTCCAGCAATACATGCCCTCCTTAATCCCCACCACTGGACTCACCCATCCCCCACCCCCTTCCCTTCCAAAACCCTCAGCTTGTTTCTCAGAGTCCTCACTTTCTTGTGATTTGTCTCACCCTCTGATTTCCCCCAACTTACTTCTCCTTTCCATCTCCTAATGTCTTCTGTGTTATTCCTTATGCTCCACAAGTAAGTGAAACCATATGACAGTTGATTCTCTCTGCTTGACTTATTTCACTCAGCATAATCTCCTCCAGTCCCGAACATGTTAATACAAAAGTTGGGTATTCATCCTTTCTGATGGAGGCATAATACTCCATTGTAGATATAGAACATATCTTCTTTATCCATTCGTCCGTTGAAGAGCATTTTGGTTCTTTCCAGTTTGGTGACTGTGGCCATTGCTGCTATGAACATCGGGGCACAGATGGCCCTTTTTTTCACTACATCTGTATCTTTGGGGTAAATAACCAGTAGTGCAATTGCAGGGTTATAGGGAAGTTCTATTTTTAACTTCTTAAGGAATCTCCACACTGTTTTCCAAAGTGGCTGAACCAACTTGCATTCCCACCAACAGTGTAAGAGGATTCCCCTTTCTCTACATCCTCTCCAACACTTATTGTTTACTGTCCTGTTAATTTTAGCCATTCTAACTGGTGTAAGGTGGTATCTCAATGTGGTTTTGATTTGAATCTCCCTGATGGCTAATGATGATGAACATTTTTCATAGCCATTTGTATGTGTTCTTTGGAGAAGTGTCTGCTCATGTGTTCTGCCCATTTTTTGATGGGATTATCTGTTTTTTGAGTGTTGTGTTTATATTTATATTATATATTGTGTTTATGAGTATTGTGTATATCTTTATAGATCTTGGATATCAGCTCTTTGTTTGATTTGTGAATATCTTCTCCCATTCAATGGGTTGCCTCTTTGTTTGGTTGACTGTTTCCTTTGCTGTGCAGAAACTTTTGATCTTGATGAAGTCCTGAAAGTTCATTTTCGCTTTTGTTTCCTTTGCCTTTGTAGACATTTCTTGAAAGAAGTTGCTGTGGCCGATATCAAAGAGGTTACTTCCTATATTCTTCTCTAGGATTTTGATAGATTTCTGCCTCACATTGAGGTCTTTAATCCATTTCAAGTTTATCTTTGTGTGTAGTGTAAGAGAATGGTCAAGTTTCATTCTTCTAAACATAGCTGTCCAATTTTCCCAGCACGATTTATTGAAGAGACTTTCTTTTTTCCAATGTATATTTTTGTCGAAGATTATTTGACCATAGAGTTGAGGGTCCATATCTGGGCTCTCTACTCTGTTCCACTGGTCTATGTGTCTGTTTTTGTGCCAGTACCATGGTGATCACAGCTTTGTAGTAAAGCTTGAAATCAGGCAATGTGATGCCTGCAATTTTGTTTTTCTTTTTCAACATTTCCTTAGCAGTTCAGGGTCTCTTCTGGTTCCACACAAATTTTAGGAAAATTTTGGAAAATGCTGGTGGAATTTTGATCAGGATGACATTGAAACTATAGATTGCTCTAGGTAGGATAGACATTTTAACAATATTTATTCTTCTGATCCACTTGGAAGCTAAAATCCACCTTTCTTAAGAATATTTGGATCAACCAGGAAATCAAAGAAGAACTTAAACAATTCATGGAAACCAGTGAGAATGAAGACACATGGGTCCAAAACCTATGGGGTATGACAAAGGCGGCCCTAATTGGGAAATACATAGCCATCCAAGCCTCACTCACAAAAATTTAAAAATTCAGAATACACTAGTTTTCTTTACACCTTAAAGAACTGGAAAATCAACAACAGATTAAGCCAACCCCACATACAAGAAGGGAAATAATCAAGATTAGAGCAGAGACCAGTAAGATAGAAACTAGAGATACAGTAGAACACATCAATGAAACTAGAAGCTGGTTTTTTGAAAGAATCAATAAGATTGATAAACAACTGTCCAAACTAATCAAAAAATAAAGAGAGGACCCAAATTAATAAAATTATGAATGAAAAGGGAGAGATCATGACTAACACTAAGGAAATAGAAACAATCATCAGAAATTATTATCAACAGTTAAATACCAATAGTTAAGCAACCAAACAAAATGGATGCATTCCTGGAAACCTATAAACCTCCAAAACTGAATTAGGAAGAAATTGACAACCTGAATAGATTAATATCTAGTAACGAGATTGAAGCAGTGATCAAAAACCTCCCAAAAAACAAGAGCCCAGGACCTGACAGATTCCCTGGAGAATTCTACCAAATATTCAAAGAAGAAATAATACCTACCTGCCTGAAGCTCTTTCAAAAGATAGAAACAGAAGGAAAACTTCCAGACTCTATGAAGCCAGCATTACCTGATCCCCAAACCAGGCAAAGACCCCACCAAAAAGGAGAATTTCAGACCAATATCTCTGATGAATATGGATGCCAAGATTCTCAACAAGATCCTAGCTAAGGGATCCACCAATACATTAAAAAGATTATCCACCATGACCAGGTGGGATTTATCCATGGGATGCAAGGGTGGTTCAACATTTGCAAATCAATCAATGTGATAGAACGAATCAGTAAGAGAAGAGAGAAGAACCACATGGTCCTCTCAACTGATGCAGAAAAAGCATTTAACAAGATACAGTATCCGTTCCTGACTAAAACAATTCAAAGTATAGGGATAGAGGGAACGTTCCTCAACTTTATAAAATCTGTCCATGAAAAACCCACAGTGAATATCATCCTCAATGGGTAAAAGCTGACAGCCTTCCCTTTGAGATCAGGAAAAATCCTCAACTCTTAATGGTAAGAACAACTACTATTGTCTGAAAAACCACTTAAAGGGTTCGTGAAGATTAACATGACCCCCAACACTCCCATTCTGGATTCGGTAATTCTCTTTGGTTCTCCCTACAAAAGTTTTATCCCTGTCACTGCTTTCTTCAAAATTGTCTCAGCTAATTCCCTCAGGCTGTTTCCCCATGCTCCTGTAGGTTTCTGCTGGTTGGCTACCTTCCTACCATCCTGTTCTTCCCCATTCTCCTCCCTTAATGAAACCTAGATTGTCTTACTGTGACCCATCCCATCCATCCTTCCCTAGGAATGCAGAGCAGTGTAACTTGCTTTTGATCTACTGTTCTGTTGTCCTTCATTCATCTCCTGTTTGATAGGCCAACAGTCACATTTGCCAATGTATACATTTACCTCAAACACTCGAGAAAGAAGGAGACCTCACAAGCCTGAAATCCAAAGATAGATACTATTGTGGAGGAGGCCATTTTTCAAAACATGGCTTGGTCCAACCAAAGTGCATGCAGGAGCTCACTGTGGGGACTAATTATCTGTAGATAGGCTTATCAACCCTGTCCAAATGGGAATAGGCATTTAAGGGTATTCAGAGCTAGGAGACTTACTGGCTTCGACTCCAGATACATTGGATAAACAAATTCTGCTCCAACCAGTTCCAACTCAACTCCAGCCACAAGATTAAAGCCTAAATGGCTCATGGGTACCTCTGTCTGAATCACTAGTGGACAGACTCTCCTTGGAGTATATGTATATTTAAGTTGTTTTTGAAGGGTATTTTCTGTACTTTCATATTGGACCCACACCATTTGACCCAACTGCAGACTGATATATTTCCTGATAAACTGGTTGGTTTCTACACATAGACTTTAATATAGATATGCATAAGGCATTGGAAAATCGATGTAATTCTTCTTTTTTTTTGTTTCCATATTTGATATGAATTTGATTTAAAATGTTTTCAGTGAGGCAATGTAGATATTAATAGAGCTTCATTTTATTGGCCTACCTTGAAAAAAAGGATGAACATTTACGTAATTTATACACCAAGTGATTCAGATAAATATACAGAACATATTTGTATTTGTATTATTTTGAATTTTACATATAATGTTGTTTTTGGAAAAATATCCCCTTCAGAATGTATGATGTGTGTGTGTGTGTGTGTTTTCAAAGAAAGTCTTTATCTACTACTGAAAAGCAAAATGAGAATTTAAAAAATATTTTTCATAGTACCTAATTAAGGTCTCCACTGAATAGGGAAGAAAAGAGAAATAACGATTATATAAATGCAGCTGAACACACTAGTAGAAATTTCCTTCCATTCCATATTAATACACATATATATTTTCGTGATAAAATGCCTGCTCTGCTTCTAAAACTTGAAGGTTAGCAATACCTGAACACTTGCCAAATGACGAAAAATTACAGGCTCTTTCCTGGTAATAAGCATCAGTACCTAACGGGATGTTTTCATGTGTTGGAAATATGAAGATCAGACTTTGAGAAACTCAAGCTCTTTTGTCTCTACCTGTGGTGATTAGTTTGAGCAGCCTTTCAGAAGACACGTGGCTTGTGAGAAGACAGATGTAATTTCACTCTTCACTCTGGGCAGTTTACCTGTGTGTGGATGGCTGGATATGTCATAGTTTATAGATTGCTACATGTCACACACAATTAAGCAAGGAAGGGGTGCCTGGGTAGCTTAGTCGTTAAGCGTCTGCCTTCGGCTCAGGTCATCATCCCAGGGTCCTGGGATCGAGCCCCGTATCAGGCTCTCCCTGCTTCAAGGGAAGCCTGTTCCCCTTCTACCACTCCCCCTGTTTGTGTTCCTTCTTTCACTGTGTCTCTCTCTGTCAAATAAATAAATCAAATCTTTAAAAATTAAAAAATAAATAAATAAACAAGGAAATTGGCTTCTGCTGTGTCCCTTCTCTTAGCATGGGAAGAGTATGGGTCCTTATATATTGAGAACTCTATCTTAGATTTGAAGATGAAAAACTGGTGGGATGCCTGGGTGACTCAGTGGGTTAAGCTTCTGTATTAAGTGTCTGACTTCAGCTCAGGTCATGATCTCAGGGTCCTGGGATGGAGCCCAGTGTCTCGGGTTTCCCTGCTCAGTGGGGAGTCTGCTTCTCCCTCTCCCCCTGCTCCCTGTCCCCTTGCCTGTGCTCTCTCTCTCACTGAAATAAATAAATAAAATCTTAAAAAAATAAGTAAAGATGAAAACCTAGCAAAGCTATTCTAATAAAATAAAGGCAGTGTGATGCAGGTATTAAATGTGTGGACTTCGGTACTGCATATGTTTTGTGTTCACCCCTGATTCTGTCCCTTGTAACTATGGGACAAGGAAAGAGAGTTCTCTATGCTTTGGTTTCCTCAACAGTAAAGTGGGGATAATAATAATACTGCCTCACAGGGATCTTGTTAGTGTTCAGAGGACAAGGCCTGGCAAATGGTAAGAATAGCCAACAGCAAGCACAGTTGTTAATGTTGTTCCCTCTTTTCCTTTTAATCTGATCTTGATTGAGCATACCTCCTCTCAAAAGAGTGAGTGAGGAAAGTCACTTCAGTTGCTGGTCTATTGTTCTTACTCTTAGTTCTTAATGGCCCAGAATAATCTTTAGGTGCAACTTTACATAAACTCCTCCCCCCCCCTTTTTTTCTAAATGCTTCCTGCATTTCACTTCTAAATGCTTTTTTTTCACTTCTAAATGCTTCCTGCAACTGGCAGCCAGTACCAAGCAGAAATGAACAAATATTTTACAAAGGGAAGAAACAGTGGCACTTCAGAATACTGTTTCCAGTTGTAGGTGCAGAAGTGCAAATCACAACTTTCATGTGGATTTCATGAAAATTTAAAAGACCAAATATACGAGGGAAAAAAACCTACCTTTTCTTTCCTTATTAATCCTGAAGAGTACTGCACTTGCCTTTATTCTCATTGCTTATTTCCTTAATATTTCCTGTGTATTTCAGGGCTTGAAGAAATAGATTCTGCAAGTATTCAAATGTAGTTCATTGGCCATCAAAATCATATTCATCTTCGAGACTATGAACCTTGTAACTAAAAATGCAGTTCATCCAGAGTTGTGCAACTGATGACAAACTTGAATCCTCTTTGTATCAATCAGGATTCAGATGCGGGAAGAAGGAAACACTTTCACTGTTGTAAGTAGTAAAGGATTTACTCGCAGTCACAACTAATACGTATCGAGTACATCCTGTGTCCCAGGCTCTGCAAGGAGTGTGTTGTGTATGCCCACAGATTTAGTCCTCACTACAGCCCTGGTCGTAAGCGACTTTCCCATTTTTCAGAGGAAAACCCCAAAGTTCAGAGAGTGGCCCAAAGTAAGAGGGCTACTGATTAGCTAAGTCAGGATTACAACCCGACTATTCTGGTCCTGGAGTGTACCTGCCAATGACTGTGCTCTACTCTACAAAGAATAAGGTATTTTCCAAATTCCTGAAAGGACCGGAAACGCCGTGCCTCCAGCACTGATTTCTAGGATAACACCGCAGAACTGACTTGCCAAGGAGATGGCTAGCTCTAGTCCAGGCAGGAGCTGCAGAGTTGGAAATGATGCCTTCTTCTGGGATAACCATACCCTTTGTCAAGATACAAGTAACCACCTCTAGAATGAGCTCCAGAGTGATGCTGGGTCTACTCCATTGCACAAGCAAAATGAGTGCCTTGCATCCTGCCGCCTCGCTCCGTACTTAATCCCGTTTGGAATTCAGTTTCACTGCCAATCACTGCACCCAACTGGCAGAAATGAAATCACATCTGGAAGCCAGCTTTGCAGCCTCTGAGCCTGGAAAACACACCCAAGGAGGATGGAAAAGATGTTAAGCAAGCCAGTCTCAAGTATCATGCAAACCCTTTAATGGAAGAATCTCTCCTTTGCTTCAGCATTTTCTCCCTGTTTAGTTGATGTGTTAGTTCAAGTCAAACAAAGTGAATGCTTATCAAACAGAAAGAGGGAAGTTTTAGGGACGATGGAAACAAGATGTTTTGTTTCCAGCTACCTTTTTTTCATGTTTCAGTGGCACATAACAGATGAAGATCCTCCAGTCTTGCTAAAGGGGACAGTTTATATTTTCCGTGAAGAAAAAAACAGGTGGTGGTAGTGGGGAGAAGGATATCACACTGATGCACTTTGATTTTTTTTTTCTCCAAGTGGGTGGGAGAATTAATACGGTAAGTAACAATAGAATGTGAGTGAGTGGGAAATGAGCTTATCTAGCAATTAGATGTGATGTGTTTCTAACTTCGGTCAAAAATGGCACTCTCAAATAATGTTTTCCCATTTGTTCTTTCTCCTTACATCAGGATGAAGTCATTTCCTATATATGGAAGAATAATAACCTTTCCTAGACTCCCTCTTCCGCATATGTTCCTTTCAGCAAGCCACTTATATCTTATTTCCCTCTCACCGTCAAAGAGCCTTGTGTTTCGTGATGAGTTCTGAATGGCAAGGACACCTTTCGAATCAGAGACATCCTTTCTGGAGCAAAGTGGGACTCTCTTCTTGGCTCTTCTTGCACACGGCCCTCCCCCTGGTGCCCTAGGCACACACAGTCTCAGGGAACAGGCAGCTAGAATTGTGACTCCAGAAGAAAGCCGGAGGGATGACACAAGAAATGGGAGTGGTTGTCCCGGAAAATGCCCAGACCGTCCAAGCCTCTTCCTGAGGCTCAGCACTCAGCTCCTTACTCATTCCTGGAGTTCGAGCTGGCTGGCTGGAAACCAGTACCCATTTCTCATCCGCATATCTCCTACCGGTACCATGGTTCACATTCTCCAGTGTAGTGATACAGAAGAAACCTTTACTTTTGCTTGGTCTCATCTCCAGAATCCTTATGATGTTATTGTATTTTTTTTTTTTTTTTTTTTTTATTTTCTCTACCCCCAACATGGAGCTTGAACTAAGAACCCCGAGATTGAGAGTTGCACACTATACTAACTGAACCAGCCAGGCGTCCTTCCAGAATCCTGATGAATATCTCCTCCAAACACTTCCTAAACTTAACATGTCCAAAACGTAATTTATGTTTTTCTAATACTCTTGAGCCTGTTCCTTATCTCATACCCTTGTGGCAACAGAGGGTCTGCTCTAGATCTGGCTGTGGAACCAGAAGCACGAGACTCGTCCTCAACCTCTGACTTCGCCCACAGTCACAGCCAGTCCACAGCACGTCCTGTGGATTTCACATCTCCTTTATCTCTCCTATATTTGCCTTTTCCTTCTCGACCTCAAACAAAACAGCCTTCCGAGCTGTGATTCTTTTCCACGTAAACTTCAATAGATTCTCAGTGGTTCTCTGCATGTTCTTACCTCAACCCCCTCTACAATCTATTCGTCACCCACCAGCTTGAGCAGCCTTTCCACGCAGCATGAATCTGATCAATCATGTACTTTGCCTTAAAGTCGTCATCAGTGTCTTCCCATTGCTCGTCGGGAAATGGGGAGGCTTTGGCTCCTGCTAAAACTGAAACAGTCCTATGTGACTGAATTACACTGGCCACCACCTCATATCACCTACTGTCCAGACCCACTGCCACGGTCTCCCTGTCACTGACCCTCTCTAGCCACAGAAATTTCCTTCCATTTTATATGCTTCCTATACTCACCCATAACACAGGGTCTGAACTCATCCTGTTTCTTCTGCCTGGAATCTTCTTTACTCCCACTGGACTCAATCTTCTTTTACCTTTCCCCAGATGTGAGTCTTGTTTTCTCAGAGAAGTCATCAGGAAGGTCAGTCCTTACGATGTGTGCTCACGGCCCCATAGCTTTCTTGATAAAATACTTTATCATAGCTGGACTCTCAGGTTTGCTTTTTTGCTTACTTAATTTATAGCTCTGTCCCCTAGACAATCACCCTTCTAAGGGCAAGGACTAGGCTTTCTCTAGCGCTGTCACTGTTTTTGGCATATGGCGGGAATTCAATAAATTGTTTTGAATGAATGAATGAATGTTAAATGAAGTCTTGGAGATGTGCAGGGTTAGATTTTATACTTCTCATACCTCCCAGCCTGTGCCAGATCTAAAGCTGTGCATGGAAAACAGAGTAGATTCAGGTGCTTTTGGTCATTATTATCCCAATTGTCTGAGAGAATTCAGAAGAATCAGTGCAATGACCGATTACAAAGACCATGTTATAATAAGAGCAAACACTGGCGCTGTTCTTTGGTTATATCTGTTCAATGCCAGACATCTGCAAGGAAACATTAAAATTTAGCTCCCCATAAAGTTCTAAGTTTCAAAGTATTTGGCATTATGGAGACAGTTATTTCCTGGGTTTTGCAAATTACATGACCCTAATATTCTCCAATATTTGTGAACATTTCTCCTGCCTAAAACGTTCAGTGCCCATTTTGTTATTGGCTTTACATTTGTCCCATGGTTCTGAGACAATTGGTTTAGTACCCATTTTACAGGCCAGGTACTGGCTTGAAATCTGATTCTCACAAGAGCCCAGCAAAATGCTGTTCCTATTTTGCATATGAGAAAATGGAGGATCGGGATTATACAGATAGCAAGAGTCATGGTCGTAACGCATTGAAATTCCAAGACATTTTTAAAAAAAGATTTTGTTTGTTTGTTTGTTTAAGAAAGAGCATGAGCAGAGAGAGAGGCTGAGGGAAGCCCAGATGGGGAGGGAGAAGCAGAATCCCCGGTGAGTGGGGAGCCAGACATAGGACTCAATCCCAGGATACCAGGATCGTGACCTGGGGTGAAGGCAGACACTTAACTGAATGAGCCACCCAGGCACTCCTAGTTTATTCCAAGACTTACGTCACTGTCTTCTGTTTCATACCACCTCTCATTTCCAACTTACTTTTTGGGAAGAGAGGAAAATAAAATAGAGAAATATAATTCTAATTCAAGAAAAGGAGGTATTCTCAACCCCAATCATTGCATTCTTTGGCTCAGAGGGTTCACATGGGACCTGGAGTTTGTTGTCCAGTATTTTCATAATTACCAAGCTGTAAGTTCCAAAAGGGCAAGGAACCATCACTATCTTGAACAAAAAGGAGTTCTCAGCACCGAGAATATAAAAATATTTCCTCTGAAGCTCTCAGGAGTAAGTGATGAAAATATCTCAGTTACAACTAGAAAGCCATTTCACTTGCTCTCAAGACACCTCCATTGAATTATTGGTATTCAAGAACAAATTTGTGAGACCTGAAATATAAGAGCTGAAAAAATAAGAGCTGAAACTTCTTTCCTGATGATGATTTACTGAGAACTCCGCTTTCTTCCAAGAGAAGAACCAGTCAGGAAACCCAGGTTTTAGCCATAGCACTGACAATAACTTTTTTAAAAATAGATATCTTATTTATTTATTTTGGGGAGACACAGAGAGAAAGCGAGCATGGGAGGGAGGGACAGAGGGAGAGAATCTCAAGCGATTCTATGCTAAGTGGGGAGCCAAGATGTGAGGCTCCATCTCACGTCCCTGAGGTCATGACCTGATCCAAACCAAGAGTTGGGCACTTGACTGACTGAGCCACCCAGTCACCCCAGTGCCGATAACTCTTTGATTAGCAGGACATCAGACATGGTCTAGTCAGACTCTTTTAAGTTACAAGGGAGGAGAATGAGTTTCAGAAGAGAAGTCATTCTTAAGCTCACACAGCAAGTCCTACCATTACCACCAAGCCTTTTTTAGCATTAAAATAGTTTCTCCAGCAAATAGTTGGTGGGATGCACACCCTTAGCTTCCTCACTCACTCTGACCCCCATTCCCCAAGAAGCAGACCATGTAGGCCACCAGATGTGCTTCCTGTATTCTCAGTTCCCACAAGTTCTTCCTTCACAAAGGACTAAATCTATGAAGGAGAATAAACTACCCCAGGCTTGGAGGCCACAAATATTTGTTAAAAAACCAAGGGTCCAACTGGATGTGCCTATGGAACAGAATCCATTCAACAAGGGCCAAGTGAACCCACTGGTAATTTTTATGACCTATGTCTCACTTTTCATCTTCTTCTAGACCCCAGAAAATATGTCTTAGTAACATTTGCAAGTGTTGCCACCCCCTGAGACCAGGAGAAGCCACAGTTTTAACTCCTTTGGCAAAAAGCTCCCACCAAGACCCAGGGCCCTACTTCCAGCTCTCTGGAAGGCTCTCTTCCCCTGAATTGAACGAACTGGCCTCCTGCATACAAAAGCTTGAAACATTACAGATGTGCCTAGCCAGGAAGGTGTCCCAAAGACATGCTCCAGCTTTTGATGACAGTGACGGAGGATCCGGAATGCATCACAGTGACAACCACCTTCAAAACCCCACTTCTTAAGTGGGAGTCAAAGTTCAGGCCCCCCTGCATTACCTGAGCATTTTGTAATCTGACAACCTCACAAGTCAGGCACACGATTTGGAGATTGTATTAACTGCCCAGGGTGATGTTTTGCTATGAACTCATTTACCTATAGGCCCAAACTCTATCTACTTACAGAGTGGCTGTTTCATTTATTGAAGTGGTTCTCGACAGGGGGGATGGTATCTTGTTGGGGACATTCAGTAAAGCCCACAGATATTTCTGGTTATCACACTTTGGTCAGGGGGGGAACAGTAAAGGTGCTACTGACATTCAGTGACTAGAAGCCAGGGATGCTGCTGTACATAACACAGGGACAGCACTGCCTCCTACAGCGAAGAACTATCTGGCTCAGAATGTCCACACTGATAGTACTGAGAAACCCTGACATAGAATTCACCAGACAGACAATAAGTAGACCAGATAACTTGAGGGATTTCATCCCATTCAAAAGGCCTATAGGAAAGTCCTTGTTCCAGATATAATCATATGAACAAGGTTTTTTTGTTTTTTTGTTTTTTTGTTTTTTCTTAATCTGTCTCCCTCAGTTTTCTCATGTGTGAAATAGAAATAAGAGTGATGTACCCCTAGCACATGGAAAGCTCTCTATAAATATTATCAGGTATTATTATTGAGCCAAACAACTTTTTCCTGTACTCCTTTTATTGTTTATAGACAACAACAATGAAAAAGTATCATTTGATCTCATGTTATGTAAGTTTTAGATATATTATCTCCTACCCATTCTTTGAATGAGAATAGGAAATTGAAGTACAAAGATACTAAATGACTTACCCTGATTTGCAGAATTAAAGTGTGGCCCAGTCAGGGTTTGAACCTGTTAGTACATGAAAGCCTGCCCTCTCATTCAGTCTATGGGGTAAGCAGATCCATGTTTCTTAGGTCTCCTTCTACAGAGACACCTGGGCTGGTTTGTATGTTTCTCTTGCGGGTCGGTGGGAGCTGTGTGTTGTCACATGTACCTTCCCATGCTCTGTGTATTATAAATTCTGAAGTGTCACACCATTCTGGGAGGTGGTGAAGAGCTTGAGCCTTCAGAATCCTGGCTGTTTCTCGTTTGATCAGAGATAGTTAAAATAGCAATGAAACTGGATTTACATGTTTGAAAGGGTGCTCTGGTAGCATTCAATGATTAACTGTATGAAGGATAAGTAAGGCAGATTGGATAGTAAAAAGGAGAGGAGTGTCAAAGACAAAGGGTACCCCTGCCACCAAGGCCATTAGGTAAGCAAGGTGCCACCAAACCTTGTGGAAATCATATGTGAATAAACATGGACTGCTTTAGCAGCACAACTGACAGTTTATTTTGTTAACAACTGACTTAAGGCCAGTGTCCTGTTTTCTTAAAAGACTGATGTTAACGTTTCTGCCCCACTGTGAAGAAGAGAAAGAAAAGCCACAAACTAGAAGAAAATATTTGCAAATCATATACCGCAAAAAGGATATATATCTAGGATGTTTAAAAAAAAAAAGTAAAGAGAGAGAGAGCACAAGCAGGAGGAGGGAGAGGGATGAGCAGACTCCCTGCTGAACACAGAACCCAATGTGGGGCTTGATCCCATAACCCTGAGTTCATGACCCGAGCCAAAATCAAGAGTCAGACACCCAACAGACCGAGCCACGCAGGCATCCCCTATATCCAGGATTTTAAAGAAACTTTAGAAATCCTATATTAAAAATACGCCCCCCCCATGGGCAGAAGGATTGAACAGGAACTTTATTTACCACAAATATTCAAACAGAAATAAGCACCTGTGAAGACATTCACCTACATTAGTTATTAGAGAAATGCGCACTTAAAACACAACACTGCACACCTACTAGAATGGCTAAAATAAAAGCTCTGACCATACTAAGTGCTGATGAGGCTATGGGAGAACTTGAAATTGTATGCACTCCATATGAGAATGTAAAATGGTACAGCCACTTTGGAAAACAGTTTGACAGTTTCTTAAAAACTCAATGTACACCTCCCACATGATCCAGCTGTTCCATTCCTAGGAATTTATCAAAAAGGAATAAAAGCACATGTCCATACAAAGACACTTACATGAATATATGTAACAGTTTATTTTGTAATAACCCAAACCTGGAAACAATCCAAATGCCCACTGAGTGAAGGGGAAAACAAATTGTGGTAGATGTATAAAATGTAATAGTGCTCAACTATAAAAATGAATGGACTGTTTACCTATGCAACAACATGGGTAAATCTCCAAATAAGGAAGCCAAGAAAGAAGCCAAACAGAGAGTACATACTATAGAATTCCATTTCTATAAAATTCTAGAAAATGCCAACCAATCTGTAGTGACTAAAAGCAGATCAGTGATTCCTAGAGAGAAGAAAGAGGGAGGAATTCTCAAAGGTCACAGGAAATTTTGGCGGGTGATCAATAGATTTGTCGTCTTGATTGTGATGATAAGCTCATGGGGGCAGACATTTGTCAAAATATATCAGATGGTACATTTGAAACATGCGTGGTTTAGCGGATGTTATTTATACCTCCATAAAGCAGTTAAAAAGAAATCTGTTCTTGTCAACTCTTAAATTATAACTTTTCACATATACACGTTTTTAATGTAATATGTATCAACATATAGATTGCCTATCTTTGATATGTAAAATGAGTCATTTTTTCTCCTTTTAATTTATTAAAAGATGAAACTTCTCTGAGTCAAAATTTTCATAAGAGAGACTTCAGTGTCTCTTGGAATACTATTGGCAAAGATTGTGGGTACACATTTGTTGGATTTAACTTGACATCTTGTTGAAATCTGTTTAGATCTCAGGAGTAACACAAAATTCAGACATTTTCTTATTAATTTTAATCGGATACAAAAAGCCTGGAGAACAGATCATGGCATAACTTCATGAAGTAGAAACCAACAACATAAAACATCCCTGTGCAGCTATAGGACAGTGGCTGGTACCCTCACTCCTCACAGTGTCTCAGGAGGGTCACATATTTGCTAAAGTAAAAGACACTAATTATTTACAAAAAATGCTATCAAACAACCTTGTGGATTAACTAAGAATATTTTCAGCTTAATTAGAATTATAACATCAATATCCAGTACAAGGGATACAAACTCTGGATTTGTAAAACTGAAAATATGATCAAGAAAAAAAAATACATGTAAGACGTTTCCAATTTTACTAAGCAATTTTTCAATTACTAATAATGTATATTTACTAATATGTATTACTAATATTAATATATTGTTATATATAAATACTGAACTAATATTTATATATAACACATGAACGTCAATATTATTATTGATGTTTAATAGTAATACAATAGGTTTATTATATCTTATAACTACATTATTATTATATACTTTATACATTATGAATGTTAGTAAAAATAAAAATTATCATGTTAACTATATGCTAATGATGATGATGATGATGATGATTACAGTCATAATCGTTACCATCCATCATTACCAGTTATAGGATGATATTATCCCTTTCATTTTATAAATGAGAAACCATGGCTCAGAAAGATTACACATCTCTTCCCAAATATCAATTAGTAAGTGGTGGAGTTGGGATGAGGACCCAAGTAGTCTGATTCTAGAGCCCACACTTTGATCTTCCATAAGGAGCTAATGTGTTTCTTTGTCATCTGAATATTTAAATATGAATTTAAATATGCTGAATACAAAGGAAAATTTTAAAAAGTAATTCAGCATGTTAATGCCAAGTACCCCGTTTTTTGTTTGTTTGTTTGTTTACCTTGATCAGAGGGGAAAACTGAGTTTCACATTTGTCAGGGAAGGTGATATTAACTGTTGAGCACACAATCTTGGTGGCTTAGCACAATAAATGTTTCGTTTTTACTCACGTTATAGACCAGATCATGTTGGATCCAGGGGAGCTGCTTACGCAGTTAGAGATGTGAGATCCTTCCATTCAGTGGTTCCTCTCATCTCCTGTGTCTTTAGATTGGCCCTTGTATGCTCTACATCTGATTGGTCAAGGACAGAAGGAAGAAAACAAAAAAAATCCCCTGGGCCTTTATTATGGACCTCTCCCAAATGTGACATGTATCTCTCCTGCCCAGAAATCAGTCCCATGGCTTCACCTGACTTCAAGGTAGGTGGGAGTTGTGGCTTGTGTTTCTAGAAAGAAAATGAAGCAGGGTTTGGTGACCCTGTAACAATGTCTCTGCCCCAAGTTCCTGTTGTATTTTCACATAGAGCTGATTGAAGGACACACAGCTGACATTAAGAAGGACCAGAGCAATTAGTTTCAAACTGTGCTCTGAGGATCACTGAATCAGAACTTTTGGGGTAAGAGATGGTAATCCACGTTTTTAAATTAGCATCCTGTAGGATTCACCATGCACACAAACATGGAGAACCACCAGGCTATGAGTTATCAAGATCTGTGTCAGCAAGAACATGGCTAAGGCGTGAAATCGTCCATGCCAATCATGAACACCCCAAATGACAGTTAAGGCAAGCAGAAGACAACTGTCCCAGTTTGAAGTCTCTGCCAGATCACTACTTCAGGGTTCAGAGTAGGATGAAATAAGAGAAAGGGCCAGAGCTAAAAATTTAAGGAGGCTCTCTATTAAGTTCACAGAAGTGTAGAATCAGCATATGAAACATTATAAGAACCTTTCAGGAAACAAGGATGTTAGTCTTCTTAAATTTTGTGGCCTAGGTCATACACGCCTATGCCATTCACCCTACTATGTTCCTGACCCCTATCTTCAGTTAATGAATCACTCATTCATGCATGTACCATGTATTAATTCAGCACATATCCATTTGTCTATCTACCTGTCATCTATCATGTCTGTCATCTCTATCATCTATCTGTCTATCCATCTATCCATCTATCAAAAGGCAGTGTGATCTGAAACTGTAGACATGTTTAAAGTATCACATACATCATTATCAGTTCCCTTGGCTCTATTTATAATGCCACTTGAAGATAATATGCAAATATCTTTGGAGAATCTTCTAGGTACCTTAAATTTCTAGTGAGATGATGAGTCAGACAAAAATACAAGTAAGTATATAGATTAATATATATAGATTAATCAATATAGTATATAGATATATAGATTAATCAATAATTAATAGATTTTATTATATATAGATTAATCAATAATTATAGGAAGTGCTAAATACTGAGTGTTTGGTGCTGAGATAGAAAGTAAGGGTTGGGATCTCGTTTAGATAGTGTGGTCATGAAAGTCTTTTTTGAGAAGTTTGAGACATATAAGTGAAGACCCAAAGCATGAGAAAATTAAAACTGGATGAAAGCATGGACGAGAATGTCTAGAAAGTAAGATGTGGATAATTGAAGGCACAGAGGTAGAAATCTGGACAAGTCAGATGGGCAGAGCTTGGTGAATAAAACTCAAAGTCACAACAGATGTGGTTAGAAAGTTTGGAGGGAAGGGCAAATTATGAAGGACTTTGAAGACCATTGCCAGGTCTTTCAGTTTTATTTCAGATGCAAAGGAAAGTTACAGGAAGGCGTTAGGCCAGAGAGTGGTGTGGTGCAATTCATTGTTCAAAGAAGAGCATTTCTCTTGCCCATCATCAAGTTAGTGACTCAGCTTCCCTAAACTTGTTCCTAGGAATTTTTTAAGGACTTTGGTGCTCACACCCACATGATTGTTTTTTTCTTTTCGTTACCTTGGTTAGACTACACTCTGTTGCAGGAGTCTTGCACAAGTCATTCCTGAGAGTTCCACACATCTATGTGAGGAATCAGGTTCCCCTGTTATCTATGTGTTGATTGTCTGGGACAGGAGCAGCCTGAAAGGATGTGGTCTGGGGGTGTGGGGGTCAGTGATTCAGATTAGAGATAGTCGATGAGGTCACTGGATTTGGAAGAGATCAGAATGATTCCTATTACCTGGCTTAACCCATGCACGTTGGTGGAAACAGTAGGGAGCAGGGATAGTGGGAGCTGAGTGAATGGTTTAAAGGGAGCTCACCATACCACACAGAGACACGATCAAGGCACAGCCATCCTAGAACTGGATGACAGAAGGTACAGTGGTGCCTGTACCTCTGTATAGTGATATATCACCTGTATAGTGATAATCACTATAAACATTCCCCAACAAGCCACAGAAATGATATTTTTGTTAACTCCTTGACACTTCTATAATTCTTTTTTTCTACATTTCGTGGCTACATGTTCCTTGATCACCACCTAGTCATAGGACATTTTTGTGATTTTTACAATAGAATAGAAAGATAGCTCAGCCTTTGCTCTATTTAACAGATTAAAATTTCCTTTTTATTATCAATAACATGCATAAAACATGCAACTTTAGTAATAAACATAGTCGTTCTTTGTAGTATCTTTTGGAATTATGTCCTTATAAACACAGAATTAATGATAAATTCCATTGTGGGTGATTTACATGTACAAGACAAAAAGCATATGGAACATTTATAATTATCTGTGTTACATCATCATGTATGTTTCTGACAGTGGAGGGCTTCCATTTTCTCTAGGCTTTGATGAAACCCAAGTTCTCTGCTTGCAATTTTGCATTAAAAAAAAAAAAATGGTAGGGGTGCCTGGGTGTCTCAGTGTGTTAAAGCCTCTGCCTTCGGCTGGGGTCATGATCCCAGGGTTCTGGGATCAAGCTCTGCATTGGGCTCTCTGCTCAGCGGGGAGCCTACTTCCCCCCTCTCTCTCTGCCTGCCTCTCTGCCTACTTTTGATCTCTGTCTGGCTTGTGATCTTTGTCTGTGAAATAAATAAATAAAATCTTTTAAAAAATGGTAGAATTTTCCAGAATTGACTCCTGGGTCCTACATTTCAAACTTGTTTCTTCTTTCCCTCTAGCCATATAATTCTAGTTCTGCATGCCAGACGAACCATTAATATCACATTAAACATCAGGTCTGGAACTCCATATCACAATGTTGTGCCAGAAGTTGGGGGAGTAGAAGTATTTCTAGAAGCCATTTCTATACTGGGTGCTAGAAATATATTAATCATAACACAAAAATACCTATAAACCACATACTAAATCCAAGCTAAAGAATCCTCCAATTCAACTTTCCCTCAGCTGGATCCTCCAAATACCCTTAGCCATTCCAATACCATTAGACACAGGGCTAAATATGACAGAGGGGTAGAAGAAAGAGACAGTAATCTTGACTGATTGCGGTTTAAATATATGCTGTGAATATTATAAAATATAGAACAATGGGAACACATTGCCAGGACCCCTTATAGTGTCCTAGAGTACATCTGCCTCCAGGTAAGAGGGGAAGGTTATTTGCTCTCGTTCTGTATTTAAAAAAAAAAAAAAAAATTTCCAGTCCTAGGAAGTCTTCAGCAAAACATCATTTTGGAATCTCCAGAATGTCACAACACTGGGTGAGTTGGGAAATAGTACTCTTGATACAGTTAGCAACATTTCTCAGAAGTCACAATGAACAGCCTGATGTACCAGTCTAAAGTGGTGACGTCATTGACAGGGCACCATAGTGTGGATGAGGGTTGCAGGCTGGAGGAAGGTGGGCGACTACCATGGAAAAGCATGAGTCATGAGAAGTTTATAGGCAAGGATAAGACTTCCCCCATCTGGGAGGGGATGTTGCCCCAGAAATTATTGAGGAGCGGGCCTTTGTCTTGAACCATGAAATATATATTATGTCTATTAATATACTATCACTAAATTTACATGAGAAATTGAGTAATGCCAACTTCATTTCTAAATCCCAGAGCCAATCCACATCATGTACCATTTGGATAACGATGAGTGCTAGGATATTTCATGCACAATATCCGTGATGTGATCTTTGCTGTAACCCAGATGCTATGCTCTGAATCCAACCACCTCCTGGGAGGCAACTATGCACCTGTCCAATGCTGGCTTTGGCCAAATATCAAACTAAAACCTAAACAGAAGATGAGCAGTTTTATATATGACCCAGCCCTCATGCTCAGACCTCAGAGCTACAAGAACGACTGCTCAACCAATTTTGTAGTTATGGTTCCCAAGAAGAAATGGTGTGCCCAAAAGTGTCCCGTTTGAATCTCTGGAAAACAGACTAAGTACAGCCCTTAACCCCAAACTCCTCTCTTTTCTATTCTCTTATCACCTACCAATAAGACTTGGTTCTGGCCCAGCCTCTGTTTTGTTTTTTTTTTAAGATTTTGTTTATTTATTTGCCAGACATCACAAGTAGGCAGAGAGGCAGCCGGGGTGGGGGGGTGGCGTGGGGAATCAGGCTCCCCGCTGAGTGGAGAGCCAGCCACGAGACTCAATCCCAGGACCCTGAGATCATGACCTGAGAGAAAGCAGAGGCTCACACTGAGCTACCCAGACGCCCCCATCCTCTGTTCTTAAAATGCAATGTACTACATGCTTTGAAAGTGATTCTTTCAAAATTGCATCCCAATTAAATTTGCATGGATTGCTCCTTTATTATTTACCAATCTTTCCACTCCAACCCTACGCATTCTGTCACAGACTAGCCCTGTTTTCTTTAGCCACTGGCCATTTCACTAGGCTAATAAACAAAGACCAACTTATATAAACACAGAAGGCACCTCCCCCTGACCCTAGAAATACTAATAGAGAATAAAGAGGAAAATAAAGGTGGAAAAAAATCAAAGCAAGGATTTTTTTCCCTCTTGGGCAGAATTTGGACTCATATTTTCTTTCCTACCAGTCTTGGGAATGTAGTATGGGTCAGTTACTTTATCTATTTTATATTATTTGATCATTAGGCCAACCTGCTAAATAAGCATTATTATTATATCCGATTCAAATATACAAAAACTAATGCTCAGTGACATTAAGAAAAAAAAATTACCGAGCAGGTTAGTAATCATGGAGCTGGGCTTCTAACTCAGAACCCCTCCCTCTAGGACGCCATACATGCTGCAGACTCTGGGTTGTTCTTCAGAGAGAACTCAGTCCTGTTCAGTGTTAGGATTGTTTGTTTTTTGTGTTAGCCAAGGGCAGGAAAAATATTTTGAAGGAATTTCAACTAAAAGGCAGGTATATAAATAAATAATGTGCCTATCTCCTTCTGAGCCATATACTGCCAGCACCAAGCTTTGTTCATTCCCATTTCTTTCAAAAGCAGAAGAGACATGTGACATAATAAAATTTCTCTAAAATACACAATTTTAAGCTACCGTTTATTTCTTAAGGACTTACTGAGTACACTCTGCATTTTAGAGTTGCTTGCTTCTCCTAACCACCCTATGAAATAAATACGGTCCTTTATCCAGAGGAAAGAATTGAGGTCTAAAAGTTAAGTGGTTTGTGCAAGGTAGCCAGGGGAAGGATGATAAAGTGAATTAATGCCGGGGCGCCTGGTTGGTTCATGGGTTAAGCCTCTGCCTTCGCTCAGGTCATGATCTCAGTGTTCTGGGATTGAGCCCCACATCGGGCTCTCTGCTTGGTAGGGAGCCTGCTGCTCCTTTCCCCTCTGCTTGCCTCTCTGCCTACTTGTGATATCTCTCCCTGTCAAATAAATAAATAAAATCTTTTTTAAAAAAGTGAGTTAATGTCTGTCTGACCCCAAAATTCGTTCTCTGAAGTATTACATTAAATTTTCTTACAATCATTAGAGTGACTCAGGCGTGTTTTTCGTTACTCATTTTATACCAGCTTAGAAATCAAAATTTGTCTTCTGTACTCACCTCAGAAGCATTGCCTCATGCCCTATATATAGCCCGAGCATGGTCTTTGGAGCCAGAATGCCCACGTTGAACTCCCAGTGATACCGCTTGGTAATGTGTGAATCTGGGCAACTTACTTTATCTCTCTGCCTCAGTTTCATCATCTGCAAAATGGATATAGTCCTGCTGCCTACATTCTAAGTTATCATGAGGATTACATGACTTTAATATGTGGAAAGCAGTCCAAAGAGTGTAGGATGCTTATTAAAAACTCTGCTCATGTTTGTATGGAGGAATATATGATGCGTAGTAAGTACTAGGTCAATATTTGCACAGGAGAATATATGAGACACAGTGTTTGCCCTCACCAATTCTTGGCATGCCGCACTCCAGCAGGGGCCTCAGTGATGGCTCAGGTTTTGTGTAGGTACCTGCTACAGTTGCAGCATCCATCTCTCATTTTCTGTTCTGGATTCTTCCCTGACACTAGCGTGTAACTCTCCAGTGGCACCCCCCAGGCATCGTATGTAGAGGTGTGAGTGAATTGTCTCCCTGTGTGCCAGCCTCTGACCAATATGAAATGAGAGGTGCTGAATAAATGCCTAGCTCTCCCATCTCTCAGGAGACCATTCAGAGGATCTTCGGTGTGTGTGTGTGTGTGATGGGTGGAAGATTTGGAGATGGAAATCAATGGAGTCCTGAGGAATAAGTGATTGGAGTTTCTGGGACTTCATAACAGGAGACAAATGTCCAAGCCTGCCCTCTGGGAGTCCATTATTCTTGGTGCCAACATGTTTCCCTCTCCATCTCATGTATAACATGGTGCTAAGTAAAGCAGAACAGCAGAGAAATAAAATCCATTGGATTGCATATCCCACAGATGGGATCTTGTTTTCCTTGGCCTAATACGACCTAAGTAATTTGCCTCCAGTAAGAAATTGACTCAATTCAAGAAGTACAGTTCAATGCATGAGAAACCTGCAGGCATGAGTTCCATATTCATGTCTACATTTAATCAGTTTTATGACCCTAGGAAAGATACTAAACCACTGTAAGTCTCAACTCTCTTTTTGCAAAAACGAGAGCTATCACTTGATGATTTCTAGAATCTTTCCAATAAAATTAAAATTCTGATTCCCAATGCCTTTGCCAGTTACTAACATTGTACGAATTACTGGGAACATATGATGAAAATAGATTCAAGATTGTTAAACATCTTATAATCTATCTTACTTGAAATAGATGTGATAAGACTTTTATTCATGTATTTGCAAATAATTTAAACATTTAAAATAAATCTATCATACTTAAAGTGTAAAAATAATCTAACCAGGGGCTCCTGGGTGGCTCAGTCAGTTAAGCACCTGACTCTTGGTTTTGGTTCAGGTCGTGATCTTCAGATCGTGGGTTGGAGTCCCATGTGGGGCTCCACACTCGGTGGGGAATTTGTTTCTCTCCCTCTGCCCCCTCCTCCTGCTCATGCTTCTCTCTCTCAAATAAATAAATAAATAAATGTTAAAAAAAATCATGTAACCATTACTCACATGGTGGGGAGGCCACAGTTTGAAAAATACTTTCTAAAATTGCATCCCTGCAATTTGATGGTCACAACATTCTTATTGTATTAATCCTATTAGTAAATCCCATTTGGGGCAAAAAGAAGTTAAGTTCAAAAAGGTTATTCAATTTCTTTTCAGCTATCTGGCAACTAGTTAGTGGACACAAAGTTTTCCATTAAGGATCTAATCTTTTTGAAAACTAGTTTCCCACTAGGATCAAAAATAAACAAAACCAAAAACAAGCAATGAAGGTGAGAGATAAAATTTGTTCAATCAGATAAATAAAAGAAGAAAAATATTAACACGATGAGGATTTCTTCTGGTTTTGTAGAAACACCCCTTATTCCCGCCTATATAGTAAAATCCTTGAGGTAACAGGTAAGTGGCTTATGTAATGCTTTGTGTTCTCCTTCCGGGCTTGAATACGGTAAGTGCTAAATAATAAATCACCCAAGAGATGAATGATTGAGTGATTAATTAGGACTGAGAATTAGGGAAAAAATTTATTCCTCCAGGATTTCCTTCTTGACTTGCCAGTCTCAGGTAAGGCAAAATGTTTCTCTACTCTACTAATACCAGATTATTACAACATTTGTTATGGAATACTGGAATTCTCTGTACGTGGTTCTCTTGCTCATCCATGACCTATATGAAAGGAAGGTCTGATGTTTAACCATTCATTTGTCATGTGCCCCTAGGATGTGGTAAGTAAAAGAAACATGTGTTGAATCAACAAATGAATAAAAGACAAAAGGAATTAGGAAGAGAGAGAACAATTTGGTAATTTGGGATTTATTAATCTGTGGTGTTATTTGAAGGTGGACAGAGTAATGGGATCAGAAACACAGGAATCAGACACTCGGGGATGTTCACAGTTGGGACAGGAATGGAGAAAGGAGGCATAACAGAAATGTCACTGTAGATCAAGTGGAAGAACCAGAAAAACGTGAGATCACGCAAATAAAGAAAGTGGCAAACACTCTCATGGTCTTTCCATTACGATGTATTTATTGGGCCTTATATAAAGTTTATATTTAGCAAGGATACTCAGAGTACCACTAAAAGTTGGTATTCAACATCAGTTTGAGCTTGTATACACATGGCCGCAACCTCACAGAACATAAAGCAAGTGAGGCTCTGGTAACATGTTACCTTTGAGTCTGGAATTTCTAATCCTTGCTGTGTGGGCTGAAGCAAATTAGCCTGAATGTGTCTCAGTTTTGTTTGTATGGCAAAAACATCACCATCTCCCATCATTGGGCTGCTTTATGCAATCACTAATAAAACATTATGATAAAGCCCTCTGCAAATATGAAGTGCTATTGAAATGTCGAGTAATACACTGGACATCTTTGTATTCCATCAGACACATCCCGAGAGACGTTTCCTTCCTTCCAGAACATGTACACTCAATGAAGTGTCCATCTGGCAAGTTAGACTCTGCCAAGAGTTGGAAAGGCAAATTATTATAAGGTAAACAGCTGAGTGCTGGTGTGTAAAGGTGGTAAAGACTTGTAGCCCTGCTTGCATATGGGTTAAGAATAGGGATTAAGATGCCCCAGAATGTGCAATGTACTTGATATTTTCCCTGGGGAGAATGAAGGCAGGGAAAATTTCTGGCTACCTGGGCCCCTTTGCCTTCCCTCCGAAAACATTACACTTGGCTAATGGAGCTGTAACTTTGTTTTGATTTCCTGAGTGGTCTTGAGTTACCTAATATCTGGCTGGCTTCCCTAAATGGTTGCTTCTTAGATCTCTCCAGTAAAATCATACTTAAACCATTTTCATTAGGAACCGAGTACTACATGATCATAAAGTACCTCATGAAATGCCTTGATTAGCAGAGATCAAAGGCTGAGCTTCATTAGTTTTGCTTTCTTTCCCCTCCTACTTTGCCTTTGCGCTCAACTGTATTAACCTGACTAGCTTCACTCTCCGGAGTTTTGCACAATCTGGAAAAGATAACTTCTCCTGAGAAGTCTGGCTTTTCATTGGAGCACATGGCTTGCAGGTTTTCTTGGCCCAAGGCACAGTCAACAAACTGTCTATTCAGCCCATTCTGTGGAGAGAACCAGCCCATACTCAGAAAGTAGCACCACTGTGGGTATTGCTGCCTTACTCCCAGAGTTGAGAAGGAATGGGATTAACACCATGGCCAGAGGTGAGGAGCCTACGAGCCTGGCTTTCCTCACCAACCCGAGTCCTTTCAAACACACTCAAGAGTCATATAGTTAACAAAAGTTAACAAAACTATCCGCCATAATGTGGTGGGGGGGGGAGTACTCCTCATTAGGGATCAACTCTTCGAGTTTCAAGTTTCTCACATGTAAATTGGGGGTGTTAGTGTTGACTTCACAGCCCCGTTGTTAAGATGAAAATGAGATAATGTTTACAGAACACCTACCAGAGCCTAGCACACAGAAAGCCCGCCATAAGTGATGACATCGACGCATGCCAAGTCAATGCAGCCTTGCAATTCTAGAAAGGAGAAGGACTAATGCAGAATTGTAACATGCTAACTATTTCTGGGAAGTGTTTCCAACTGCTCAGCCACAGCAGCCTCCAATTTTCTTTTGGATTAATATCCCAGTAAAGAATGGAAGATGTTTCCTTGGATTAGCTCTTTGGAGCCAGGCAAACCTCAAACCTTCCCACAAGCACATGGAAGAGGATGTCTACTCTTGGTCTAAGAACAAGAGACACACTGAACAATCTGTTTTTCTGTTTTATGAGGTTGAGTGATGAACTAAAGACAAGGTAAGCTTTTTTTCTGTGTAGAAAACCTGTGGTAAAATTCGGGCATTTTCAAGACGGAAAATGCAGACTCGTCCTGAGATTTTGGTTGAAGTCTCATTTGACAATGTCAATTTGTTTTTCCTCCATCTCTTCCTTTCTTCATGAATTTTCTGTATTATGATAGTGTAACTTAAAAATGCAGTTATAATTTTTACATTACCAACAATTATCACTAGCAATTAGCAATTCTCAGAGTGTTTACATTGTGCCGATCACTACAAAAAGAAAGAATCCATGAAACAAGATGGGATTGGGAGGGAGACAAGCCATAAGTGACTCTTAATCTCACAAAACAAACTGAGGGTTGCTGGGGGGAGGGGGGTTGGGAGAAGGGGGGTGGGGTTATGGACATTGGGGAGGGTATGTGCTTTGGTGAGTGCTGTGAAGTGTGTAAACCTGGCGATTCACAGACCTGTACCCCTGGGGATAAAAATATATGTTTATAAAAAATAAAAAATTAAAAAAAAAGAAAGATATCTATTTAGACTTAGTTTAATTCAAGTAATAAAAGCTAACTACTCAAGTGCTGTTCTCTGGTTCAATCCCCCTCCAGGTTTTTCCCACATGTATGTTTGTATCATCCCTAAAAATTAGGTCTGATCCTCAACTCCCATATTATAGATGAAGAAATTAACCTCAGGGAATTAAATATCTCCCCCAAGGTGTTACACCTACTTGATAGCAAAAGCGGGTTTTAGCTTGTATCTGTCTGAATCCAGAGCTCAAGTTCTTGCCTGCTCTACCTAATTACCTCTCAACTACATTTTTTTCATAATCCCAGAGTTTTTCTTTCCAACAGTCACGCTAAGAACTGAGAAGGGGTGAGAGTACATAAAGCAAAGTATTAGTCTGAGCTCCCCTCCTAAAAAAAAGTTCACTTCTCGAGAAAGACCTAGTAAGTGGTGTATCCCATCCTTTGCCTCTAACCCCTCCCTACCTTACACTAGATTTTAATTCTAATTTACTGCTAAATGTGATTTAAGTGATCCCTGTGGTGCTTAATACCCTGTAGATGAGGGGATGATTTTCATTTTACTGGTTGGCTGGATGAATGAATCCTTTCTGTACTGCTTTCACCTCCCATTCCCACTGTGTCAAAGATGCTTGTAGATTTATGAGGCCAGCATCACCTTGATACCAAAACCAGACAAGGATCCCATCAAAAAAGAGAGCTATAGACCAATATCCTTGATGAACACAGATGCAAAATTTCTCACCAAAATACTAGCCAATAGGATTCAACAGTACATTAAAAAGATTATTCACCACGACCAAGTGGGATTTATTCCAGGGCTGCAAGGTTGGTTCAACATCCGCAAATCAGTCAATGTGATACAACACATCAATAAAAGAAAGAACAAGAACCATATGATACTCTCAATAGATGCTGAAATGCATTTGACAAAGTACAGCATCCCTTCCTGATCAAAACTCTTCAAAGTGTGGGGATAGAGGGCACATACCTCAATATCACCAAAGCCATCTATGAAAAACCCACCGCAAATATCATTCTTAATGGAGAAAAACTGAAAGCTTTTCCGCTAAGGTCAGGAACACGGCAGGGATGTCCATTATCACCACTGCTATTCAACATAGTACTAGAGGTCCTAGCCTCAGCAATCAGACAACAAAAGGAAATTAAGGCATCCAAATCGGCAAAGAAGAAGTCAAATTATCACTCTTCACAGATGATATGATACTATATGTGGAAAACCCAAAAGACTCCTCTCCAAAACTGCTAGAACTTGTACAGGAATTCAGTAAAGTGTCAGGATATAAAATCAATGCACAGAAATCAGTTGCATTTCTCTACACCAACAACAAGACAGAAGAAAGAGAAATTAAGGAGTCAATCCCATTTACAATTGCACCCCAAACCATAACATACCTAGGAATAAACCTAACCAAAGAGGCTAAGAATCTATACTCAGAAAACTATAAAGTACTCATGAAAGAAATTGAGGAAGACACAAAGAAATGGAAAAATGTTCCATGCTCCTGGATTGGAAGAATAAATATTGTGAAAATGTCTATGCTACCTAAAGCAATCTACACATTTAATGCAATTCCTATCAAAGTACTATCCATCTTTTTCAAAGAAATGGAACAAATAATTCTAAAATTTATATGGAACCAGAAAAGACCTCGAATAGCCAAAGAGATATTGAAAAAGAAAGCCAAAGTTGGTGGCATCACAATTCTGGATTTCAAGCTCTATTACAAAGCTGTCATCATCAAGACAGCATGGTACTGGCACAAAAATAGACACATAGATCAATGGAACAGAGTAGAGAGCCCAGAAATAGACCCTCAACTCTATGGTCAACTAATCTTCGACAAAGCAGGAAAGAATGTCCAATGGAAAAAAGACAGCCTCTTCAATAAATGGTGTTGGGAAAATTGGACAGCCACATGCAGAAAAATGAAATTGGACCATTTCCTTACACCACACACAAAAATAGACTCAAAATGGATGAAGGACCTCAATGTGAGAAAGGAATCCATCAAAATCCTTGAGGAGAACACAGGCAGCAACCTCTTCGACCTCAGCTGCAGCAACATCTTCCTAGGAACATCGCCAAAGGCAAGGGAAGCAAGGGCAAAAATGAACTATTGGGATTTCATCAAGATCAAAAGCTTTTGCACAGCAAAGGAAACAGTTCACAAAATCAAAAGACAACTGACATAATGGGAGAAGATATTTGTAAATGACATATCAGATAAAGGACTAGTGTCCAAAATCTATAAAGAACTTAGCAAACTCAACACCCAAAGAACAAATAATCCAATCAAGAAATGGGCAGAGGACATGAACAGATATTTCTGCAAAGAAGACATCCAGATGGCCAACAGACACATAAAAAAGTGCTCCATATCACTCGGCATCAGGGAAATACAAATCAAAACCACAATGAGATATCACCTCACACCAGTCAGAATGGCTAAAATCAACAAGTCAGGAAATGACAGATGCTGGCGAGGATGCGGAGAAAGGGGAAAGCTCCTACACTGTTGGTGGGAATGCAAGCTGGTGCAACCACTCTGGAAAACAGCATGGAGGTTCCTCAAAATGTTGAAAATAGAACTGCCCTATGACCCAGCAATTGCACTACTGGGTATTTACTCTAAAGATACAAACATAGTGATCCAAAGGGGCACGTGCACCTGAATGTTTATAACAGCAATGTCAACAATAGCCAAACTATGGAAAGAACCTAGATGTCCATCAATAGATGAATGGATAAAGAAGATGTATATATACACAATGGAATACTATGCAGCCATCAAAAAAATGAAATCTTGCCATTTGCGACAACATGGATGGAACTAGAGCGTATCATGTTCAGCGAAATAAGTCAAGTGGAGGAAGACAACTATCATATGATCGCCCTGATATGAAGAAGTGGTGATGCAACATGGGGGCTTAAGTGGGTAGGAGAAGAATCAATGAAACAAGATGGGACTGGGAGGGAGACAAATCATAAGTGACTCTTAATCTCACAAAACAAACTGAGGGTTGCTGGGGGGAGGGGGTTGTGAGAAGGGGGGTGGGGTTATGGACATTGGGGAGGGTATGTGCTTTGGTGAGTGCTGTGAAGTGTGTAAAACTGGCAATTCACAGACCTGTACCCCTGGGGATAAAAATATTTGTTTATAAAAAATAAAAAATTTAAAAAAAAGATGCTTGTAGAGAAGCTGAATAGGAATCTTACCCCCACTCCTCCAATTTCCACTTCCTCAGAACATACCCAGTGGGGCATCATTGAAGATCCATACTTTCTGGAACACACCCTATGAGAAACTCCAATGGAGAGAACTAAAGTTCACAGATGTCAATTGATGCTTTTACCCTTGGATTTCAAGACTTTCCATATGAAGATGTGGCTTGAGCTTGGATCCCATTTATAAAGTGTAAAACCTGTATATTTAAAACATACTGACAAAACACTAAATGTTGCAATTATTAAGGATCATAGAATATTTTCTGAGGACAATTTTTATATTATATCATATGAAATAGTTATTTATCAATGTGGCCAATAGATTTTGCAGTCTTGAGGACAGGATGAGATTTATAATTACCTTTGAATATTCAGCTTTGTGTAGTGGCCAGCACAGGGAGGCCCGTCAGATACCAGTTGATTCCCTAGTTGAATGAGTACATGAAGTTCATCAATGAATGAATCACCCATCTTAAGGATTACTGTGCTATTTTTTTGTGTCGATTTAACTGGGCCATGAAGCACCCAGATATTTGTTTAAAAACTCTTTTGTATTTCAAAGTCCATAGTCTCTCATGATTGTACGTGTTTGTGAAGGTGTTTCTGGAGGAGATTAGCATTTGAGTCATTTTTATTCCCCAAACAAATGGGCCTCATCCAATTCACTGAAGTCTGAATTGAAGAATAAATGTTGAGTAGAACATTTTCTCTCTCTGCTTGACTGTGTTCAAGCTGAGAACATGAGTCTTCTCTTGTAGTTCAAGTAATAAAAGCTAACACTCGGACTCAAACTCAGACTAGAATTTAAACATTGGCCTTCTTGGTTCTTGGGCTCTTGAAACTATACTCACACATATGAACAGCTAGCCTGGGTCTGGACTTACCAGTCTCCATAATCACATGAGCAATTCCTAGAAATAAATCTTTCTCTGTCTCTCTTGGTCTCTCTTGGTCTCTCTGTCTCTGTCTCTCTCTCTATATATATATTTTACACACATATACATACATAAACATATGCAGTTGACCTTTGAATAACATGGATTTGAACTTCACAGATTCACTTATATGTGGGTTTCTTTCAGAGTTGACAGCAAAAGCCACAAGGCATGTATTTACAACTCCCTGCCCAGTTAAAGGCAACTGGCCCAGAGACTCACCTGCTGTTCTCCGAGTATCCACGGAGGCCAGCCAAAGTTTCTAGCAGCCTTCAGGGCCAGGACTAGGCTGGGCTGCACGTCATTCTCTGTGCAGGATGGAGTGGGCCAGTGAGCAACCCAAGAGCATCTGAATTCTCAGAGTTCCAGTGTCGCTGGCTTTGGGCCCTTCCTGAGCTGGCAAGGACCCTCCTCCCAGCATGAGGCTTCCAGAGGCCAAGTAGCCATGTAAGTCAGCGGCTGCTGCTGGCCACTAGCCACTGGCCAGGGGCACACCTCCACATAAGAGGCTGCTCTATGTACTATGCCTCCCAGCCACTGCTACCTCCTGTGGGCCTGCTTGTGCCTGCTGCTGAAGATCCAGGCCCCCAGGAAGCAGAACATCACAATCCTAGGGCCAGGCCAGCTGCCTCCACAGTCCCTGGTCTGCTGGGGCACTCTAAGCAGACTTATTTTTCAAAAAAAAAGAAAAAAATACACACACGGAGTATTGTAAGTATATTTTTCCTTTCCACTGTGATTTTCTTAATAACATTTGTCTAGCTTACTTTATTGTCAGAATACAGTCTAATACATATAACATAAACAAAATGTGTTTATATATTGTTTATGTTATTTTTAAGGCTCCCAGGCAATGGAAATTTACTAATAGTTGAGCTTTTAAGGAATCAAAAGTTATACACAGATTTTCAATTGCAGGAGAGTGAGTGCTGGTGCCCCTGACCCCCGCATTGTTCAAGGGTCAGCTATATAAGCATAGGATAGTTACCTATAACACCATGCTGTGCGTTAGATTTCCAGAACTCATTCATCTTGCATAACTGAAATCTTGTACCCTTTGACCAACATCTTTTCACTTCCTCTTCCTCACAGCCCCTGGATACCACCATTCTACTCTCTGCTTCTGTGAGTTTGACTCTTTTAGATTTTCCAGGTAAGAGGTATCATATAGCATTTGTCTTTCTGTGTCTGGCTGATTTCACTTAGCCTTATGACATCCACGTTCCTCCATGTAGCTACAAATGGCAGGATTTTCATATGGTCTATCGATCTCACTTCTGACTGTATATCTGAAGGATCTGATATCAGGATCCTGAGAGATATCTGAGCTCCCATATTTGCTTCAGCACTATTCATATTTGCCAAGACACAGAATCAACCTAAATGTCCATTTGTGAATGAGGGCATTAAAGAATGTGGTATATACATTAAATGGAATATTACTTAGCACTAAACAAGTTTCCTTTTAAAATGAAATCATTTTGTTAAGTGTGTTGCTTCCTGTTTGAATAAGGTCACCATGTAAATTGTTAGGCACAGTGTCTGACATGCAGTAGACATTGAGAAGGAGTGACTTAGCCTTCCTTGTGACACTAGTAGAGATTGTCTTTGGAACTGTTCCCAGCTTTTCCCCAAATGTGCTTCTAGCAGTTTGGGGAGGGACAGTCATGGAACTTGGATTGTGTCAGGAGAGAGCTCAGAAACTAATTCTGGAAAGCTGCATATGAATATATATAACACAATTTTTAAAAAGATTTTATTTATTCATTTGACAGAAAGAGATCGCAAGTAGGCAGAGAGGTGGGGGGGGGTACAGGAGGCAGGTTCCCCGCTGAGCAGAGAGCCTGATGTGGGGCTCGATCCCAGGACCCTGAGATCATGACCTGAGCTGAAGGCAGAGGCTTAACCCACTGAGCCACCCAGGTGCCCCATATGTAACACACAAATTTCTGTAAGAAACCATGGTGGCTGTTCTAATGGCACTGTAACAAGTGGTTTAGCTTCAGCTCTAGAGCCAGATGACCTAGATCCATGTTCTGATAACCATGTGATTTTGTACAAATTGCTTGATTTTTCTATGTCCATCTTCCTTGCCTGTGAAAACAAATAATATTGGCCTATACTTCACAGGACTGTTTTAGCAGTAAGAGTTAATATAGGCTCAGTACTTAAAGCATTTCTTTTTTTTTTTTTAATAATTTTATTTATTTATTTGACAGGCAGAGATCACAAGTAGACAGAGAGGCAGGCAGAGAGAGAGAGGAGGAAGCAGGCTCCTTGCTGAGCAGAGAGCCCGATGTGGGGCTCAATCCCAGGACCCTGAGATCCTGACTTGAGCCGAAGGCAGAGGCTTAACCCACTGAGCCACCTAGGCGCCCCGACTTTCAGCATTTCTGACACATAGGAAGAACTGAATTTGTATTTGTGATTATTATAACGAATACCTTTTAGAAAGAAAGAAGTTAAGGCTTAGAAAAGTCAAGCAAGTTACCTAAGATGACATAGCCATGGAGCAGAAGAACTGAGGCTTGAACCCAATTCTATCTAATATAAAACCTGTATTCTTTCCCATTTTTTTGGTGTTTCTCAAATTTGAGTGATGGATAGACCGTCTTCAAAAGAAACAGAAGTTCTGTTTAATGTCATTGTTGATTTAGATTATTTTTGTTATAATGTTGCTAAAATATTTCTAATTTGAAACCTGGATGTAACTTCTTGAGCCTATAAATCATTTAAACTATAAAATTTAAACACATTTACTAATTAAATGCAAACAAAAGTTGCAACCCAGTAAAATTCAATTTAGTAACATTTATTTAATGTGATGGCTGTTGTTGTTTTCTTGAAATTAAAACCACTCACAAAGGAACATGGTACTCACTGCTAAGGTTCAAGTTATTTTGCGGTCATCATGCCCATACATCTGTGTGCTGTGAGATCAGTCATTTTTTCCACCACTGTTCTCTGTTCCAACTACTGTAAAACCATAACATGATGTCATTTGGCCTTCACTTGGCAGAAATGCACCATTTACATAGTAATTCTGCCTCCATTTTTTTTCACTCTAGTCCAGGATGAAGTAGAACAACGTGAGTACAACAAACTAAAAAAAAAACCATTATTGAATATGCGGACAATTCTTGGTTATGAGGTTGCCATCAGATGTCAAAAATATGTTTATGTACATATTTGTAGATTGCCATTGATGTGAAATTCCCAAGTCAAAATAAATCTCATGGACTATTGGGAATATGCTCTAGGATCCCCAGAGGACAAAAGATCTTAGTTTAGGAAGTTCTGAGCTGCTCTCTTTTGGTCTTCTTCCTCTCCTCTCCCGTCTAGAAGGAGCATTCATTTATGCCACAAATGATTTAGAATAATGTTTGAGTCATGCTAACGTAGTGATGACTAGAAGGAAGGAAGAAGCAACAGTGAATTACTTTGTCAAGTTTGTGTACAATTGAAAGTGACAAAGATATTTTTTTCTGAAGATGTAGAATTAATGATATCAGAGAGGGATGACTTATTTATGGCTGGTTTTGGTGGTTGAGAAAAGGAGTCACGATCATGGCTGACTATTATTTTACTCCTTTTAAAGTGACAATCAGTGACTAATGCTTATCTGGCATGTTATCATCTAAAAAGGGCTTTCTCCAGCTCGATTATCTTCCATCTTCAACCACACCCAGATGTAGAAATTTCTCAAAGCAATAATCATGAACTAGGGAGTTGATATTTAAACCAGGTGTCCTAAATTTGAACTTCTACTTGCTGGGGTACCACGCCACCTCCTACAAAGAATACTGCTGCAATCATTCTCTTCTGGACACAAAGGGGAGAGACAACATCATATATTGTACATTATGCATGAGTTTCTCCCTTTTCAGAGGAAAGGAAGCTTGAACTGAAGTCATAACAAAATGTTAAGGGCATGGAGCTCTGGATTTACATTGAATCTTTAACACTTACAGGCTCTGAGACTATGGAAAAGTTATGTGAACCCTCCAAGCCACAGTATCCTCATCTGAAAAATAAGAAGGCCATGCCCTTTTCATGGGGTTATTTTAAAGATTAACCAAGAAAATAGATATTAAGAGCTGGACGCAATACCTGTGCATAGCACTAATAATACATAATGGATAATCCTTACCCTTGGCCAGACACTCCTTACATGCTTCATATATTAACTCAGTCCTCATATAACAACCCTTTGAGTTAGATTATTTTATTCCCATTAGACAGATGGAGAAATTAAGGGACAGACAGATTAAGTGAGTTGTCTAAGCTCACCTATTTGGTAAGTGTTGGAGGTGGGATTTGAACCTAGACTTCCGAACCCAAAATCTGGGTCCCAGAGTTTGTGCTAATTGGAGAGCTATCCGTGACTTCTCCAAATTTGCTAGCTTTTAGTATTTTAACTAGAGAAAAGGATTCCCTTTATCTACTCTCCCATCCTGTCGTCTATCCCTATTTCCATGGCCACTGTTGAGATCTTTTCAAGATCCTTCCTGAAATACTGCAACATTACTTTTAATGAAAAAAAAAAAATCTTTTTCCCAGTTATAGTCTTAGCTCTGTGTAATCCATTTTCCACATTGCAGCTAAGCACCAGGTTTAATGCGACCATTCCTCTTCCTCATTATAACCTCTCTAAAGTTAATCATTACTCTTAAAATATTGTCATGCTCTGAGCCCTAATTTCCTTTCCAATCTCATCCCCTTCCATCTCCTCCCATTTGACATTCTAGGAATCCAAACAATTTGCAGTTTCATGAAAATGCCTTTCGCTTTTAGTGTATCTGAAACATTTTTCCTATAAACTTGACCACATTTCTACGAATGGCTAAATTCTTTATATCCCTTGAAACTCATTTTAAGTATCCTCTTGTATCTTCTGATATCCTTACTTGTACTTCCTGTATTCTAGATGTGATTATATTCACATTCACTAAGCAAGGGAGTATTCTAATTCTCAAAAAATAGGGCACCCCCAAATAGTACTATCAATTACTATGAAGAATTGTGACATCATGAAGAGTTTTATATCAGAGTCACTTTGGGAAGATACTAAATAGCAACTGAACCAAATGTTATCACCAGATTTCCTGATGGAACAATCACAGCATTGAGTGAATCCAGCTCTGGTCATGTTCATGTATCAAGAAATCTTTGTATGACACTTTGTGATCCTCAAAGCTCAGAGTATGTTTTCCCAAGACCTTCCCACCTTTTCTTTCTTCTTCCCAATTCTCATTCCCTTGTTATTAAGTTCATGTTTGTCAAGAAAAAATTGGCCTCAATCTATCTCATTTGTTTACACTTGACTCATCAAAAATGTTTGTAAAGATGTCTGACGTCCAAGAAGCTTCTTGAGCCTCTTGGTGGTTCTTTAAGACCTTATTTTTCTGAGAACTGAGACTGTTTCTGGCCAAATCCCAATAAATGGGAACTTCAAGTAACTTAAGACTATTAAAGGGATCAAAATATATGCATGAACATGCTGGCATGTGCTCTCTTGTCCTTAAGTTATATATCCAAGCACAAGGAAGGTTTTCAATTTCTCCCTGAAGGTAAATTTCAGGAAACAGGTTGTTGCACAACATGACCTAAGGAACCCTTCTTAAACTATTACACAGTTCCCTGGGCCCTACTGAGATTTCTTTGTCCTTGATGTCTCTAAATTTCAAAAATCAGAAGGTACCAGCTCCCAGACAACAGCTAATCTAAGGATTTCTTTCAGAATGACCTTTGGCTTACTGCCAGCTAAGGTAGCGCAGGGTCCTTCCTGCCAAATCACCTGGACTCTTGTTTCCTGACTACACCAGGTAGTCTCGCCCAGTCTGTGGAAGAGCAAGCAAGCCTAAGAAAAGATAATGCAATCCATGTGTACCAGCATAAATGTCTCTGTTTTTTGCCACATGGCCGTAAGTCATTTACTCAAAGGTTCCAAATTATATTTCAAAAGTTCAACAAATAGTTCATTGTACAACAGACTTAGGCACTTAATTAGAAACCGCAATACTTTGCTCATTGTATGTAATATTAAATGGCCTTTCCTTCCATTATCCAAATGTTGTAGGTAATTTATCATGGAAGTTGTCTTGTGCAGCACACTATGAAAGTATTGCAACTATATACAAGTTTCACAATTATGGCCTCATTTGAGAAAAGGTTTTTCAAAAACCCTTTCTTAATAGTTCTTTCTGGTCGCTTTTTCTAATCCCTCCTAAACCACAGGATGTCCCAACTTTAAAACTTACCACAACAGCAACAAAGCTCCCATCTAGTTACTAAACACTCTTGGAGGCTTCCTTTTTGGAATTCATTTTCGGTTCTTTGCCATTGCAAGTCACCAGAGGAAAATCATCTTATTGTTTCAAAGCCAGAGAGCAGAAATTGAATTCAATCACCTCCTTGGATGTGTTGACACCATGACATCCTGATTTATCATTCCTAAACCTTATGACCCTCTTGCACCAGTCAGTAACCCTTAGAGGAAGGATGATACGGCCATCGAGTCCTTGCCTCTATGTATCTGAATGAGAACTAGAAATTTACTTACCTAATGCCAAACAGCTGGATATGTGAATGCATCCTAATGTTTCCCTTCTTTAGTCCATTTTCAGCCAGATGTTCGGCATCACAGAGACAACACCTAATGTTTCTAAAAAGAGTTTCAAAAATATTATGACTCTTCAGATTGGGAAGATGGGAAAACAAAGACCAAGTAAGATATAATTGAAATCTATACAATTACGAAGGATTTAAATAAGTTCGCTGTAACTCATTCATGAGATCTCAGAATACTAGAAACATCCTTTGAAATCTGAGAGACTTTAAGCAACAAACAAAAGGACAACTGAGTTGAGAATAAGCATATGGAACTTGTTACCCCAGAGGTAGGTAATGAAGATACACATACTAATTCAAAAATATTTACATACGTTCGCAGACGATCAACAAAGTTAATACGTCAACAAAAATATTTGGGGTACATCATGAACTTTTGGATATTGGTGTTATGGAGGAGAATTCTGACTTTTAGCATGTATTCCTTGGAGTAACTCTCTGTATCCATACACTGGATTGGTTGAAAGCCAGTCTGGCAATTGTTACTTCCATGGTGGCTGCTTATAATTATTTGTTGAATGAATATTAATATGTATAGTGCTTGAAAGCACTAAGCTTGAAAGTACATAAACTCTTACATATGCATTCTCATTTTGTCCTTATTTTAATGCTTTCATATTGAAAAGGAGCAAAATTCCCAAGAGAACTGAGATGGAGGTAGCTGGGTGGGGGGTGTGTGTGGAAAATAATTGAGCTCTGGAGTCAGAACCGTCTAGAACCCCAGCTCTACAAAAAAACAGTTTTTATCACTTCAGACAAATTATTTAAACTTAAAACTTTAATTTCCTTGTAGGTAAAATGAAAATAATGAAAAGTCTACCTCCTACAGTTTATGTGAGAATTAACGAGATATCCCATATAATGTGTATTGTCTAGTAAATATCCAATAAATAAAAGCTATTTTAGAGATAAGAAAGTTTATTTGCGAAGATATTAAGTAGTCTAATTATCCTGCAAAACATGGCTTTTTAATTATAATGCTAAAAATCAAACAGAATTTTTTGGAATCTGAACCCTGTTTTCCTTCCATGTGCCTGGCATAAGCTATTTGGCCCAAGACAAAAGACTGGCCTGGGTTGTCCAAGAGGAACCCTGGCATCTTGTGTCTAGATGAGCTTTCCATACAATGACAAACATGAACTCTATAACTCATTTAGTATTGTATATTTTAAATGGATTCCTGTTTGCTTTCTGATAAAAAATATCCAACTTATTTTTGATTGATGACAGTCAACCATATGTTTGAATTTGTGAGCTTACCACAATCACCCTGGCAATGTTTGCTGTATATTAAATAGATGCTATCTGTAGTTTTAAGTAACATCAAATATTTGCATTTATAGAAGATGTCTTATGGTTAGAAGAGGATTAGACAAAATGATCTGAAGGAGACATTGCAGAAGTAATCCCTAACATCCATTCCTCCATGGAGGCCAACATTGCAGAACAAGTTTAGCATGAAAATCAATTAATGCTCTTTCCAAGATGCCTTGCAAAATAAGCCAGCTAGTGTGTTTGGATAGTAGAAAAAAAAAGATCCTTTATAATTTCCTTTTTAGTAAAATACAATCACCAAAAATATTTCATCGACACCATGTTTATTTGTACTTAAGGGTAGAATGCGTTTAGCCACCGTTGAATTCGTATTTCTCTTACTCTACATAAAATGAATCAGGATATTGTACAGTATGGGGCACACTGATCTATTGATCACACGATCAGTTGAGATGCTTATCTTATTTTCAGTAGCCAACTCCTTCTCCAGCACTACAAACACCACGTGGAACATGTGCCTAGTGACGCATACCCAAAGAGTACGTAACATGTAGACCAGAGGTGGGAATTGTGTCCGTTAATCCTTGATTGGTAACTATCACCCCCAAAACATTTTGGCTTACACAACAAAATGTATTATTCCTGACAGTTCTGTGAGTTGGCTGAGCAGTTCCAGTCCAGGCCCACTTAGCTCGGCTGGGGCTGGGTGGTCAGGATGGCATTACTCACAAGTCTGGTTGTTGGTTCAGTGTCAGTGGGGTGACAGGCCACATGTCTCTCATTATCCCACAGCCTCGCCCAGATTTATTCACATGGTGATGGCTGCAGGATTCCCAAGAGCAGCAGGCAGAAAGTCCCGATAAACAAGTGATTTTCAAGCCTTTATTTGTGTCATATTGTTGATTGTCTCATTGGACAAACAGGTCATGAAGGCAAGCTCAGCCCGAGGTGTGGTTAAACAGACTTTGACTCAGTGGAAAGAGTTGCAAAGTCTCATGGCAAAGACTGTCATATGAAGAGGCAGGAGGAGCTGAGGTGGAACCTCCCCATGAGCGCAGACTATAGATGACACCATCCTGTGAGAATTCTCTACCAGAAGTTGCTCTGCGTTTTACAACCACTCTTTGTTCCATCCTCTCAGAAACGTTGGAGGCAAGTTCAATGATAAAGATAGACATTTAAACAAATTAGTCGTGGGACTTGGGTCCAGCCACTTACTATTACATCATTAGATAGGATTACAACAGCGTCTATGTCATGACATTGCTCAGAGAAATAAATGCGATGGTTTTGTGTAAATTATTTAGCGCAAGCTCAAATTATTAGCTTTTAAACTTTTAATATACATTTAAAAATGCTCTCTGGGAGCTTTCCATATTCCTATGAATCACCATAGAATATTCCTAAGAATTTGTTCAGGTAACATTATTGAGCCAAATTGCCTATACTTTATTCTAATTTTTATCTCTTTAATTTTTTTTTTATTATTTTAGTATAGTTGACCCAGAATGTTACATTTCTAGTTTTAACTTGAGGTAAATTACTTAGTGTTTTGGGTCCTATGTTGCTTTTCTCACTTGTGAGATAAGCATAAAAATAGTCATATCTGCCTCATAAGATTGCTATGAAAATTGCATATAAATGCCTAGAGAAATGTCTGTCACATCATAAATACACAACAAATGATGATTATTAGTATGTCAGGGCATTGGACTAGGCACTATATGTGTGTGTGCACACACACACAGATAAAAATATTTATTAAAAATGTCATTATGTATATTACAGCCTATTTGAAGAGCAAGACATTTAAAAAGTTAACACATGAATAAATTATAGTTGCAAATCATGATTAGTACCATGAAAAGTAACCTAAAGATGAACTCCTATCATGGAATGGTGACAGGTCTCCCCAGTAAAGTACTATTTCAGCTAAGAATTCAGCAATCCAAGAAGTTTGAGATTTCCAGAAAAGAAAAATTAAAGGCAGAGAGATAAAGAAATTTGCTCAAGGTGGTATAGGAGAAGTGGATAACCCAGAAAATTTCCCTGCAGTAACACCACCACTCTAAATGTTATTGGCCCTGGGGACGAACGTTGCTGAACTCTCAGTGAGCTTGATAGCATCTTACAATATTAAACTCTACTCATCTGTGGGTTGCCCTCCTATTTACCTTATTCAGCTTATGGAAAATTTAACCTGAACGCTGAAAAAAGCTAACCTGTGGCTTTTGAAATTAAAAGGTAGGAATTCTGTACTTTGTTGTGGTCCATCCTTCTGCCATGTAAAATCTTAAAATACTCTTTATCTTAAAAGGCAAGGCTTGTCACACTGCATACAACTGTAAGCCACAGCTATATATTGTCTGTTCTATGAGAGATACAATTTACATAAAAAGACACAAATAGGAAATAAGAAAGTAAGTGGAGATAAATATATCATGCAAAGAGTAAGCGTAAGAAAGCAGAGTTCTTTTTATCAGGTACATTTTAAGGCAAGGAGTATCACCAAATTAAAATACAGACATCCCACAATGATAGCAAAGTCAGTTAATCAGAGACTATAAATATGTGCATTTAATACCTTTCAATACTGACAGAAAGAAAAGGAGAATAGACAATTCTATAATCACAGTTAAAGGTTCTATTACCTCTTTATCAATCATTGAGAGAGTAACAGAACAAAAAAAGGAATCGGAAAAGATAGAGATAAGATGAATGACATTAATTGTGGCCCTGTCAAATACATGTTTTTTTTTTTTTCACTTGTTCACGGTATACTCACCAAGATCTAGAAAAAGATGTTTCAAAATGATACTTCAAAAATGGTACCGTGCCCTTTGACCTTCGAGTCCCGATTAATAAAAAAAAGGCATTTCTTTACACATGAAATTAAATTAGAAGTTATTAATAATAATACCTCCAGGAAATAATCCCAAACATGTGGATAGCATAAGCACATTTATCAAGAGCCCATTGTGAAAAAAGAAATCACATATAACTCCAGTCTAATTACAAGGAAAATATCAGCCAAATCCCAGCTGAAAGAAATTCTATAAAATGCTGAACCTGTCTTTCTCAGAGCTGTCAAGGTTATCAAAATAAGGAAAGTCTGAGAGACTGTCGCAGCCAATAGGATCCCTAAATGTATTGTGATATCCTTTGGGGTCCTAGAACAGAAAAACTGTGCTACGTAAAAACTAAGGAGATGTGAATAAAGTTTGGACTTTAGCTAATCATAACTGTACTAAATGGTTCCTTAATTGTACATAATTTGCCAACTAATGTAGATGCTGATAATGGGGAAGCAAACTGTGGGGTACATGGGAACTCTCTGTATTAGCTTCTCAATTTTTTTGTAAGTCAAAAATCTTTCTGGATAATCTTTGCCATTCTAACTGGAATAAGGTGGTATCTCAATGTGTTTAATGTTTTTAAAAAATATTTTATTTATTCATTTCACAGAGAGAGAGAGATCACAAGTAGGCAAAGCAGCAGGCAGAGGGAGAGGAGGAAGCAGGCTCCCTGCTGAGCAGAGAGCCTGATGCGGGGCTGGATCCCAGGACCCTGAGACGATGACCTGAGCCAAAGGCAGAGGCCTAACCCACTGAGCCACCCAGGCACCCCTCAGTGTGGTTTTGATTTGAATTTCCCTGATGGCTAATAATGATGAGTACTTCCTCATGTGTCTGCTAACCATTTGTATGTCTTCATTGTAGAAGTGTCTGTTCATGTCTTCTGCCCATTTTTTGGCGTGATTATATGTTCTTTGGGTGTTGAGTTTGAGGAGCTCTTTATAGATCTCAGATATTAGTCCTTTGTCTATAGTGTCATTTGCATGAAGCACTGGGTGTAGTACATAAACAAGGAATCTTGGAACACTGAAAATATAAAATAAAATAAAAAAATAAAATAAAACTCTTATGGAATGTCAGTTTATTAAAAAGAGAAATGAGAAAATAGTTTTAACACAATGATGCAAACAGGTATCAAAATTTGTGGGATACAGCTAAAGCAGTGCTCAGCAAGAAATGGATAGCCTTACATGCTTCTGGTAAAAACGAAAAAAAAAGAACTCAACCAGAAGACCTAAGATTACACCTTAAAAAAGTCGGAAACAACAGGAAGAGTAATCCCAAAATAAGAAGAATGAAGGAAGTTATAAAGACAATAGCAGAAATCAGTGGAAAAGAAAACATGTGTAATAGAGAAAATGAACAAAGCCAACTCGACTCTCACACCTTGTTGTTGAGAATATAAAATGGTACAACCACTTCAGGGGGAAATCTGGCTCTTTCTATTGGTGTAAAGTACACATCTACCCCATGACCCAGACACTATACTCCGAAGTACTTGATAAAGAAAAAATAAAAATAAGTATTCACAAAAAGACTTGTACAAAAATGTTCATAGTGGGGGTGTCTGGGTGGTTCAGTGGGTTAAGCCTCTGCCTTCAGCTCGGGTCATGATCCTAGGGTCCGGGGATCAAGCCCCACATTGGGCTCTCTGCTCCGTGGGGAGCCTGCTTCCCCCTCCTTCTCTGCCTGCTCTCTGCTTACTTGTGATCTCCCTCTCTGTCAAATAAATAAATAAGATATTTTTTAAAAATATTCATAGCAACTTGACTTATTATAGCCCCAAGTTGGAAACAGCTCAACTGCCCATCAATAGAATAAATAAATGTGATCAATAACAAAAAAAGAATGAATTCCCAATATACTCAATGTATATTTCCATATACTACCTCTTTTGATGTCCATAACTCTGTGACATATCGTTATTCCCCCTTACTCTAGATATGAGAAATCTGAGGCACAGAGATGATAGTTTTCCTAAAGGCAGATCACTAGTGAGGGACAGACCTAGGACTCAAACCCTGACAGGATCCCAAATGCTTAGCTCTTAAGCAATGTATTATGCTTCTCTGTGTTCATCTAAAACAATCAGATCCCTGGAGTGATGTGTAGTACAAAACGGTTTTCTTGGAAAACTGTGTAAAATACATGTATGCACACCATGCTCTTAAGCAAGCATAGATGTAGGGGGAAGATGATTCTGTAGAATAGAGTCTTACCAGCTCCCAGATGCCTAGACCTAGTCAGACAAGAGAAGGTTGAAGAAAGATTGAAATATTTCCAGTTCTAACATGGCTGCTACAACTAGTAGAATGACTGGGGGAAGAATCCTTGCTGACAGATGGTTAGATGAGGTCTCAGGAGATGCAGATTCTTACCCCTGCTTTTCAACAAGGCAGCTGAGAACTAGGGTAGGTTAGAACTAGGGTAGGTTACATCACCCTCTCTGAACTTCATCAATCAATGAAGGAGGGAGAACCTGAGCCTAAGCCTTCTGTTAAATTAGGAGATTCTATGTCTCTCTTCCTAACAGATGAAATCCTAGTTCTACTTTCTCATTATTATTGCTCATTTCTAGTAATTGATCCATAATAACTTAGCATCTCTAAGAACATAATTTACATAGAATAAAAATTATTTGCAATTCAATGTCCAAAAAGACATTCTTCTATTGGGAGGATTGTAATCATGGCAAGGAGATGCTTATGATAGAGTAGAAATAAGAAGTGGCTTCTTGGGGTTAAGATCAGCAGAGTACAAATCCCAGTTTAGAGTTTTCTAGCCACATGAACCTGAGAAATGCATTTCCTGTCTCTGTTTTCTCATCTGTACAGTGGGAATGTAAGCTCACATATCTCAATGACTTGCTGCCTGCTCTGTCTGGGCAGCCATTGCTGGAACCTGTCCCTAACACATCCTTTCCCAAAATAACTCTGACTTGCTGCCAAGAAGAACCCCTTAGTAGCCACCCCTCCCTGCTTTAAGTTGCAAGGGCTAGGGGAAACTAGATGAACTCTGGCTTTATTAATACCCTGGATATAATGAGGTAGGTTTGTTTAAAGCAGTGAGATATACTATAAACTCAGCAAGGAAAACCAGTCTCCACTTGTAGCATCACATCTTTGGGAATTAAAAAAATATTTTTAATTTTAAAATATAAAAGGAATAAGAAATGGAAACCTGGATATCCCTCTCCAATTTCAAAATCAAGTAGGAAATTCAGTTTATAGGTAGGTTCAAAAAAGGACTCCTATCTTCTTCGGACTACTGAAACAATTTAGCTCACAGCCCCTCTTCTACTACAATTTGTTTGTTCTTCTGTTTAGTGCTTATCTTCGTGGAAGTCCTCAGGGACATCCCTCCCGGTTTCCCTTCCTCCTTCTTTCCCTCCCTCTCTGCCTCTCCTCTTCCTCTTTCTTCAACTGTAGTTTGAACCTTTGAAAGGCAGACCTAGTATTTGGTTCCCTGTTTTGTGTCGTACCACTTAGCATGGATTCTGTCATAGGATAGGTGTTCCATTACTGTTTGCTTGTTTAAATTGATCATTATAAACAAACTCCTTGCAGCTGGTATGGACCAGTGCCTTTTCCGTTGGAAGCTCTTCCTGAAAAACACAAGGAGCATGGGGAAATGAGAACAGAGTAAGTCATCTAACCGAAAAGGTTGTGAAGCCCCAAGACACACCCAGAATGCAACAGTCCAAATATGAATTCAGTCCTTGGCTTATTTTTCTTTTCTTTGTTGGCTTTAATACTGACCTTGAGTCATGGGGCCAGACTGTGATACAAACAGGACAATTTTTTATTGTTCTTGCATTTACTTTCATATTCCACACTGAAATCCAGAAATGTTTTATCAATAGATCAATAACAACAACAACAGTGGGGTAGTATGATAAAAAATTAAAACAAATATATAAATACATAAATAAACAATAGTGCTTAAAAAATAAAATGCTCCAGGCACATCAGAGTCTTCTAATAGATTCACTGAGACCCACATCCTGACATCCGTTCTCTTACCCTTAAGTTTATATAGCACAAAAGGGAGAATGGTCATGATGAAAGTTGGATAGAGGATTTTAGTATTAGTGGCCTAAGGATGAATCAAGAAACTTAAACATTTTAAAATAGAATTAAATTTTGCAAAGGATACATACATACACACGTGTGTACGTATTTATCCCTAGAGGGGATAGTGGCAGTGGTCATAGATATTAGTAATATCTATTATATAATAATAAAACTACATATTGGACATATATTGTCTGTTGAGCATTACATACAAGATTGTGTATTATTTATACTTCAAATGAATTTATGAGATAGAAAATTGAGGACATTAAATAAATTATCAAAGCTGTACATGTATTAAATAGCATGGCTAGTATTCACACCCAGATAACTCCAACTTCAGAGCCCCATCTTAATCACCACAATGTGTTTGGTATATTTAGTAGCTATAATAACACTTTACCCAAAGTATTGTAAAATCTGATACAAAATTTAGGAAATTCCATATATACGTGAATTATAATTATTTCTTATTTTTTTAAAGATTTGTTTATTTGAGAGAGAGAGAGGGCACTTGAGCAGAGGGAAGGGGCAAAGGGAGAGAATCTCAAGCAGACTACCAGCTGAGCTGAAGGTAGAGCCCAATGCAGGGCTGGATCCTGGGAACCTGGGATCTTGACTTGAACTAAAATCAAGAGTCCAATGCTTAATTGACTGAGTCACCCTGGCATTCTAATTACATCTTTTTTTAAACTTATTTTTTAATTAAATTCAATTAGCAACGTATAGCACATCATTAGTTTCAGATGTAGAGTTCAGTGATTCATCAGTTGCCTATAACACCCAGTGCTCATCACATCGCATGCCCTCCTTAATGCCCATCCCCCACTTGCCCCATCCCCCCACCTGCCTCCCCTCTAGCAACCCTCATTTTTCCTACAGTTAAGTCTCTCATGGATTGTCTCTCTCTCTCATTCCTTCCCGTTCTGTTTTCCCTCCCTTCCTCTACAATCCTCTGTGCTTTTCTTTTTATTTCACATATGAGTGAAACCATGTGATAATTGTCTTTCTCTGCTTGATTTATTTCGCTCAGCATAATACCCTTCAGTTCCATTCATGTTGATGCAAGTGGTAAGTATTCATCCTTTCTGATGGCTGAGTAATATTCCGGTGTGTGTGTGTGTGTGTGTGTGTGTGTGTGTGTGTGTGTGTATCTTCTTTACCCATCTTTTGATGGACATCTCAGCTCTTTCCATAGTTTGGCTATTTTGGACATTGCTGCTATAAACATTGGGGTACATGTGCCCCTTTGGATCATCACATTTGTATCTTTGGGGTCAAAGAGGAGAGATTATAACCAACAACAAAGAAATACAAACAATTTTAAGAACATATCATGAGCAACTATATGCCAACAAATTAGGCAATCTGGAAGAAACGGATGAATTCCTGGAAACTTACAAACTATCAAAACTGAAACAGGAAGAAATAGAAAACCTGTACAGACCCATAACCAGCAAGGAAATTGAAGCAGTAATCAAAAATCTCCCACAAACAAGAGTCCAAGGCTGGAAGGCTTCCCAGAAGAGTTCTACCAAATATTTAAAGAACTAATACTTATCTTCTGAAGCTGTTTCAAAAAAAATAAAAAGGAAAGGAAAACTTCCAAACTTGTTCTATCAGGCCAGCATTACCTTGATCCCAAAATCAGACAAAGACCCCACCAACAAGAAGGACTACAGACCACTATCCCTGATGAACATGAAATTCTCACCAAGACACTAGCCAATAGGGTCCAACAGTACATTGAAAGTATTACTCACCATGACCAAGTGGGATTTATTCCTCGGCTGCAAGGGTGGTTCGACATTCGCAAATCAATCAGCATGAAAGATCACATTAGTAAAAGAAAGGACAGGAACCATATGATCCTCTCAATAGATGCAGAAACAGCCTCTGACACAATACAGCATCCTTTCTCAATTAAAACTCTTCACAGTGTAGGAATAGAGGGAAGATACCTCAATATCATAAAAGCCATATACAAAAAGCCCACAGCAAATATCATTCTCAGTGGGGAAAAACTGAGAGCTTTTCCCCTAAGGTCAGGAACATGACAGCAATGCCCAGCCTCACCACTGTTGTTCACCGCAGTACTAGAAGTCCTAGCCTCAGCAATCAGACAACAAAAAGAAATAAAAGGCATTGAAATCGGCAAAGAAGTCAAGCTCTCACTCTTCATAGAGGGCATGATACTTTGTGTAGAAAACTCAAAAGATGCCACCCCAAAATTGCTAGAACTCATACAGGAATTCAGCAATGTTGCAAGATACAAAATCAATGCACAGAAGTCAGTTGCATTTCTATACACTAACAATGGGACAGAAGAAAGAGAAATTAAGGAGTTAATCCCATTTACAATTGCCCTCCAAACCATAAGACCCCCTAGGAATAAACCTAACCAAAGAGGTAAAGGATCTGTACCCTAAAAACTACAGAACACTTATGAAAGAAATTGAGGGAGACACAAAGAAATGAAACAACATTCCATGCTCATGGATGGGAAGAACAAATATTGTTAAAATGTCTATCTATAAACATTGGGGTACAGATGGCCCTTCTTTTCACTACATCTGTATAATAAGTCAAGCAGAGAGAGTCAATATTATATGGTTTCACTTATTTGTGGAGCATAACAAATAGCATGGAGAACATGGGGAGATAGAGAAGAGAGGGGAGTTGGGGGAAATTGGAGGGGGAGGTGAATCATGAGAGACTATGGACTCTGAAAAACAATCTGAGGGGTTTGAAGGGGCGGGGGATGGGAGGTTGGGGTACCAGGTGGTGGGTATTATAGAGGGCATGGATTGCATGGAGCACTGGGTGTGCTGAAAATATAATGATTACTGTTATGCTGCAAATAAATAAATTTAATTTTAAAAAAATGTCTATCTACCCATTCAATGCAATCCCTATCAAAATATTGCCGAGATTTTTCACAGTGCTGGAACAAACAATCCTACAATTTGTATGGAAACAGAAGGACCTGAATAGCCAGAGGAATGTTGAAAAAGAAAGCCTTTAATTACTTATTTTTTAATGACACACTGTGTAGACATTAAAACATGGGGCATCTTCTGTTTCTTACATAAATTTGCCAGTGGATGGTAGTCAAAAACTGAAGCAACCTTGATTTTAGTACGTGGGCAGAAGTGGCCTTGCCGGCTCATGCTGAAATCCCCATGCTTCCCTGCACTCCCACCCCTGAACTTTTCACATAAAAATAATTCACCTACACTAATAGGCAGAGCCAGATTAAGACTTCAGAAAATGTAAGCACTGAGAGATTATGATAAACAATAAAAAGAAAATAGTAGTAACCTGGAAAACTAAAACATGCAGGCAAAACCATGCAGTTCTATCTTCTGTCTAAAACGTTTAAGATGAACCTATCCTAAAATCTCTTATCATCTGTAGGTTCCTGAAGAGTGGCTTCGGGGAATGCCCAAGATGTTCATTAGTTTGAACTAAGAAAATAACTTCTGCTTGTATTTATTTGTGAACATAAGTCAATTTTTTTTTTTTTTTACAAATATTTAACACATAGATGGACAAAGGAGGCCCTATTCAGGCCATCTAGCAGATGGTCACCTACTACTTAAGAGATGTCCAGAGGGAAGAGTGGAAGTCTCAAAATGTAGAGGGATTGGCTGTGGGACTTTCATTTTCTTGTGTATATATATATATATACATATATATGTATGTATATACAAAATATAAATTTAAATATATACATACATATATATTTTTACATATACATATACATATACATACAAATATATATATGTATATATATATTTAAATTTATATTTTTATATATTGAAATAATTTATAGTTTACCTTTACCACTTAAGTGAATTTATAAATTATATCAAATAGTGTTTAAAAATCTAATACTAATGAAATGAGCAAGTGGCTTAAAATATTCCTATTAAGACATTGAAATTGAAGCTGGTATTAATAAGGTATGCACAGTAGCATCTGACATGGACAAAGAGACTAACCCATTCTCCCAGAACAGGCTTGTTAATCCCCATGCTTTGAAATAAAAATAAGATGTTAACCCAAATATTTAACATTATTTGGGAGACTATGCCAACTAAGGATTTGTATCCATTTCAATTATTTTTGAAGTACCTCTTGAGGGCGTGTTGTGCCCTGAGAGTGTGTAAGTCAGTACCAGCATGACGCCATCATTAGCAAGATGTAGGCCTTTGATTTTTCTAACAAAGCTTTAAGATACTTGGAACAAAAGTAGGCATTTTTCAAAATTTCTCTCAAGGTGAAATAAACGCTTAGGGACCACTATTGAGATTCTTTATTAGCAAAAAGCTGAAATCATTAAAGTACCAGCTATTTGCTTGCTGCAGAGAAACGCCTGCAGGATGTGATAGACAACAGGGTTAGAAGGAGAAATGCAGTCCTTTTTCAGGCAAGAGTTTTAAGGCTCATAAAACAAGGACATCCTTTTCAAATTCTCTTCTCCTATTCAAATCTATATGTCTTTATGAAGTAACTTTTTTAGTAATTATAAGCCCTGAAAGCCAGTTATGAAATAAATTCAATTTAGAACGAGATTTCTGTAATATGGTGTATTAAACCAATGTTTTATAAACTATTAAGCTTGTTAATTTGTTTTGCTCTTACTAAATTAATCAACTGCATTAATAGTAACAATAAGGCATATTGTTATCACAGAAACAATGCTAGGTGTTCAGTCCATCATTCTTTTTCTGGACACAGGTAAAGACTTCATTTCCCAGCCTTGCTCACTGTAAGATCAGGTCATTGGACTGAATTCTAGCCAAAGATATATTAAGTTGAAGGGTCGAGCAATAACTTCTGAGCCTGGCCCTTAAAACTTCTAGTGCAATCCTTTAGATCTTATTTCCCATTTTCGAAGTGCTTGTGGGCTGCGTATTTCAGTGTTGTAATAAGAACTTAGCCTGAAGTCACATGAGAGAAAATTATCCCAGAAAGCATACTGACATTGGACTCTAATATAAGCCAGAAGTAAAATGTATTATGAGAAGCCAGTGAAAGGTCACTGCCCTTACTACAGGGGAGACAGAACTAATCAGATTAATGTAATTGCTAATAATATTTTAATGACAGCAAAATGTTTTTGTACTCTTATTAAACATAATAAAAATTGTAAAATTTTGTTTCATCGTGATGTAATAGTTTTAAATGCCCATTTTTGTACATCTTGTACTATATAAGTTGTATTTCCAAATGTGTATATGTACTTGGGTTGCGTGATGTTTTTTCTTGATGAAGAAGCAATCACAGCCATTTAGAGGTAGTTCGCCTGAAATACATGGTTAGTTAATAAATTGTCATCATGAGCTACTTAACTATTTAATTTATGCCCCATGCTCTAACAGGATACCCTCAGACTTGTTATTTTCATGAATCTAACCCATATATCTAGGTCCTAAAAGACAAAAAATGAATGTTAGTTGCATCATATTTCCATCCATCTCTTCTAATCTTCACCCAATTGTAGTTGATAGAGGTTGCCATACCCAAGAAATGATTTCATAAACTACAGAGTGTTAGTACCAAGGGATTAAACCAGTTGGTATGCATGGCTGAAGATAGAACACTCTAAAACACTCCTGCCCTTGAAGTTGTATAGTGTATAAAAGTGTTATATCTGAGAAATAAAAACAGAAGAAATAATTCAATTTTACGTGGAAATTTTTTAAAAAAAAAAGTAAATGTGAATTTTCATCCGGGAGACAGATGTTTCTCTCCACATCCATTCATGAACAGATGTACACATACACAAATATGGATGCACACCCTCACACATGTATTGGGTGTTTATTTTATTGAATCAGAGCTGTTTTTATCCAAGAGACTCATTTATTACTTGAACTGATTGAGGTAAAATTGAAATGAACCTTAGCTGCAAGGAAAAAATGAGGGTCTTGGGTCTCATTTTCCTGAGTTAAATCAAGATCACATGCTGCTTCTTTCCACGGTTTGATAGAAAATTTTTGTCCTTTTCCAGGTACCAAAGCCAAAGAGTCAAATTTCTAGCTCTTAACATCTATGCATCTTTCAAGAAGAGCTGCTAATCTCACAGAGAGTGCCCGAGGGCTCGCTTCAGAATGTATCCATTTTGAAAAGTTGGTGGCTCTTAAAAGTCTAGGATTAAAAACAGTAGGAAGACTGGCCTTTGAAATCTTTGAAACTGTTGACAGCTATAAGCTCTCTGGGACTTTCTGGTCACAATAACATCTACTGAGTGCACTTTGGCCACGTCTCACTAGAAGTTCTCACCCTATCATCTGATCAAAAGTTCGACCTTTTAGGTCAGTTTGTGAGAGTTTCAAATATTCTTTTAAAAAGGCAAGGCCAACATTTCAACAGAACTAAAGCTAGATGAAATTGTTCAGGGCAAGTGATGGCTCCCTCTCAATTTCAAGGAAAGCCTTCCAACAGTAGTGCTTTGCCTCATTTTATTTTCAAAACAGTGCTATGGTCTGAGTATTTGTGTTTCCCCCAGATTCCTAGGTGTAAGCCCTCATTCCCAGTGAGATAATATTTGGAAGTGGACTCTTTGGGAGGCAATTAGGTCATTAGGATGGAAAGCTCATGAATGGGACGAGTACCCTTGTAAGAAGAGCCATGAGAGATGGCGATGCTTTGTCATGTAAGGACGTAGCAGAAAGGCAGCCATCTGCAAACCGGGTAGAGGGCTCTCACCAGACATATTGAATCTACTAGCTCCTGGATCTTGAACTTCCCAGGCTCCAGAAATAAATGCTTATTGTTTAAGTCACCCAATCTATGGTATTTTGTTATAGCAGCTAAGACAAATGACAGCCAATCAACCAAGCACTCTTAATATAGCAAGCTACTTCGATACAAAATTTGTGTTAGAAATGTTGGAAGTTGACATCAGAGGGCTATGAAAGCAATTTTGCAACTGTCTGTCATCTTTAGTTCTTAGGGATGACTCAGTTTGTATCAATAATTATGGCAAGAGGAACTGTATGTTTCCTCTCATCTCTCTTGGTCAGTGGAGTTGACGATTCATTAGAGAGATGACATTTTGGGGGATGTCATCTATTATTAGTCAATGTAGAAATCTTTGTTATGTTTAATGTAACTCAAGGCAGAGAAGGGGCAAATGCTCTCCTGGCATAATAAGGTCATGGTTATTCATTCATAAGAATTAATAACAAGATTTTCATGGCAGAGTGCATATGACTTTTTTATGTCCCTGGATTATTTGGGAGAATTTATGTTGCTTCAGAAGGAAGTGGCAAGATGTGTGTGATTTTAGGTACTCAATAAAATACTAGACATAACCCCAAGTGCATGTTCTCACCATCTCATCTTTGCTCCTATATAAGTAAGCAGGAGCAGAAAAACCACTAAAAAGAGTCCATTCCTGACCCTTATGGAACAGCTTTTATTAGACCAGGGAGGGAGAGCCAAGAAAGCCACTGACGTCTAAGTCTGCAGCATTTACAAGAATGAGAATGGGTTAACATGGATGAGATTTTATTTTTTGAATCAATAAATCCCCTGTCCCCCTGACCCACACAACAGATAAAAAAGAGGAAGATGTGGTTAAAGGAGAGGGTACTTCTGCATATCAGGTGGAATGGTACAAGTGAATGTCCCTGAAGTACACCACAGTCACAGTAACCACTCTGAGAGGGTTGTAGAAACAGAACAGTATCTCTAAAAAGACAGGCAAAGAAGGGAGGGCTACATGGCTTCCATCGTGCAATTTCACTTTTCTACCTTGAAGGTTTGTTTGACTGGTTAAAAAAAAGAAAAAAAAATTATGGTAGGGATTTTAGTTTCTTTGAGATTCCATAACAGAATACCAGACATTGGGTGAATTAAACAATGGGAATTTATTTTCATACAGTTCTAGAGGCTAGAGTCCAAGATCAAGGTGCCCACAAGGTTAATTTCTTTCTTTTTTTTTTTAAGTTTATATTTTATTTTATTTATTTCTTATAAATATACAATGTATTATTAACCCCAGGGGTACAGGTCTGTGAATCACCAGGTTTACACACTTCACAGCACTCACCTTAGCACATACCCTCCCCAATATCCATAATCCTACCATCCTCTCCTACCCCTCTCCCCCTGGCAACCCTCAGTTTGTTTTCTGAGATTAAGAGTCTCTTATGGTTTGTCCCCCTCCCAATCCCATCCTGTTTCATTTAATCTTTTCCTACTCCCCAAACCCCCACACTGCATCTCAACTTCCTCATATCAGGGAGATCATAGGATAGTTGTCTTTCTCCAATTGACTTATTTTGCTAAGCATAATACCCTCTAGTTCCATCCACGTCGTCGCAAATGCAAGATTTCATTTCTTTTGATGGCTGCATAGTATTCCATTGTATATATATATATCACAAAGTTAATTTCTGGCGAGACATTTCTTCCAGGCTTGTAGAAGCTTGCCTTCCTACGGGGTGCTCACCTGCATGTGCCCAGAGAGAGCAGTCCTGGGTTTCACTTCCTCTTCTTACAAGGACACCAGTCCTATGGGATTAGAGTCCCACCCTCGTAACTTCCCTTGATTACCTCTTTAGATGCTCCAGACTCTAAAGTGTTAGGGTGTCCACATAGGAATTTTGATGGTTAGGGTGTCAATATACGAAATTTGAGGGGACACAATTCACTCCATAACAGTATGTTTAAAAAAAAATGTTTAAAAAAATTATGTCATGTTTAAAAAAAAATTAATACCTTATGGGATAAAAGAGAAGACTAAAAAATGAAGCCAGAGGTTAATTTGCTATAAATAAATGTATCTGGGAAGGTCCTAACCAATTACATTGACTCAGGTTAACTCTGCACCTCTCAATGGCCAAGGCAGAGAAGTCAACAACATCAGTCAGGGAGCCCTCAATAAATCCATACTTGCTACTCAAGGGAAACCAAGCTTTTCTTTTCTTTTCTTTTCTTTTCTTTTTTAAAGATATATTTATTTATTTGACAAACAGAGATCCCAAGTAGGCAGAGAGGCAGACAGAGAGAGAGGAGGAAGCAGGCTCCCTGCTGAGCAGAGAGCCTGATGTGCGGCTGGATCCCAGGACCCTGGGATCATGACATGAGCCGAAAGCAGAGGCTTTAACTCACTGAGCAACCCAAGCGCCCCAAACCAAGCTTTTCTTAGACTTAAGTCCTGAAAGACATTTCCCCCATTTCAATTATACCTGAAGCGTTCAAGCAAAAGCTAGTTTAATAACATTGTGTCTTACTCCATCCCTCACTGCTGGCTATGGGAATAAAAGCAAATCAAACATCTGGTAGAAGTATTTCTATGAAAGTTCCACACAGTATGTGTCAAACCCATAGCTATTAGGTGACACTCTTAATAAGCTAACAGCTTGCCAATTGTTATTTATGCATCTAAAACAAGCACTAGTGAGTAGTATAAAATTAATTTCCATTTTCTGCCCTTTGTTTGTTAAAAAGGTACACTCTGTAACTATAGTTTTAACCAAAAGGAAAAACAAAAGAATTCATACAATATAGATACAATGAAGCTTTTTCTTTCTATGTCTTTTCTCCATCCAAAGGATCAACATAGTTTTTATTTTACAAATTTGGGAGGGCAGTGTGAAAACTTCAGGGCATCCTGTGATTGACTTAAACTGCATCCAAGTTGCTTGGGGCGGCATAGAAGGGTGAAAAAGTAAACACGTGGGTAAAATAATTTATCACAAAAAGACTTCAGCATCAGAAGGCATGACTATATGGCTCAGCAGCCCCATTGATAAATTAGAAGTTCCTGAGCTTAAAGATTGGTTTCTAAAAAGGAAATAACTATTCTGTGTCAGTTTAATACATCTCAAGTGAAAATGTTATGTTAATCACCACGTGTTGTTCGAACTTCGGTACCTAGTAGTTACTGACCTAGATGGTGATGTTATGCTCAAAGGAGCCTTGTGGATGTAACCCAGGGACCCCAGGAAGCTCTTTCTAACTTGAGCATTCCACCAACTCACTTGCAATAGCGCTCCCTTTCCCAGCCCATGAATCACCAACAGGGGAAAAAACAATCTGGGGGCACTAGCTCCAAGAGGCAAGATTCAAATATACATTTTTGTTAGTAACCTTGTGCTTCTGAGCCCTTTAAAAAAGTTGCCCTCTTTTTATTCAGTTAGTAACTATCACTACAAAATACAGAGAAAACCTCCTCCATAGACAGATCATGGGAAATGTACACAGGGTGTTGGGAGGAGAGTGTGTGTTTTTCAAGGTAGCAGAAGGCCCTGATCCTAGATCTTGGACTCCAGGCTTTCAGGCTCTCCTCAGTCCAGTTCCCCACTGTCTCCGCTCTTCTCTGCTCTACCTAAGTGAAAAACCAGTTAAGAGTTGGCCTGTTCAACTTATTATCTCTAGAACACACGGTAAGTGCTTTTTATGGTTGTAACCTTCTCTGAAATGTTGGTATTAAAAATTCTTTTGCCACCACTTTCTGGACCATTTCAATATTTTATTATTTAATTGATGCATGTTTTCATCTTATTGGAGGAGAATGAAGCTCCTTTGGGACAGTCCTTTATCTCACACTTGTTGAAACTCGCTATAGAGACTAGACACGGGCTCCTGCCCATGAAGATCGGAAGTCAGGGATGGGATATATTCTAATACATTCTAATCCTCACTCTGTTAGTCCAATCATTAGCTATGAGGTTTCTGGCCCCTTATTTAACCCTCCCAAGATATCATTCTATTCCAAGAAGACGCGGGTGTGTGTGAAAGAGTGGAGTTAGCTGACTAGTGAGTAAGAGATTTAGAACAAACAGCTGAGCCCATCCACATAGATTTGAGGTTTTAGGGTTCTTGGCCTTGTTTGCAGACACCTTTCTTCAGAGGTGTTCAGCTTTCAATACCTTTAAGAAAATGCACAGAGAGGATCAAGGGAAGGATCACCTTTAAGCTGAGTGCAAAACCCAAAGCTCACTTTGATATCCCTGGCTTATTCCGCTATTGGGTAGACTTATGTTCTTGGGCAAAGATGACTGTTTTTCCTGGCTCTCCTCCTCAAATATGCAGACAAATCCTCGATGGCAGCAACACCTAGAGAAGAGTTTATAGCCAACTCTGTTAAAGGGAAGTTGGTAATAAGAGTGTGGTTCGCTGATGCCAGATGGCATGGTTGTTCTAATATTGGGGGGAGAAAGTTCAGCATTCTGCGTTGCTGTTGATGACCGTGAGTGATTTCATTCTTTCTTGACTCATAGTTGTTTGTTGCAATGGTTAGCTTGGCTTTTGACCAGGGTAATTTTGAAAAAAAAAAAAAAAAATAATGAATAGTAGTGTTTGTTTATTTGTTTGTATGCTTAAGACCTGCCTCTATAGACCTGGCATTACCCAGCTTCCAACACACAAAAGAGGGAGCCTGTTAAATACACTGAAGGGGCCACTGGAAAAGATGCAAAAATATTAAAATGAAAAATAAAAAAGATGGAGGAAAGGGCAAAAGGGTGTCTCTCTCTCTTTTTTTTTTTAAGATTTTATTTATTTATTTGACAGACAGAGATCACAAGTAGGCAGAGAGGCAGGCAGAGAGAGAGAGAGGTGGAAGCAGGCTTCCTGCTGAACAGAGAGCCCGATGCGGGACTCGATCCTAGGACCTTGAGATCATGACCTGAGTTGAAGGCAGAGCCTTTAACCCACTGGGCCACTCAGGCACCCCCAAAGTTTTATTTGTTTGTCAGAGAGAGAGAGAGCAAGCATAAGCACGGGAGCAGCAGGCTGAACAGACAGAACAGGCAGAGGGAAAAGCAGGCTCCCCACTGAGCAAGGATCCCAGTATGGGGCTTGACCCCAGGACTCCAGGGATTATGACCTGAGTCAAAGGCAGACACTTAACCAATTGAGCCACCCAGGCACCCCAAAAGTGTGTATTTTATGTTTGAACTGGCACAACTAACTGATTATTAGTGATCACTGTGTGAAAAACCTTGGTTTGTATTTTTGGGGGCCAGTCCTGGTCTTCTAGTCTTGGTCTTGAAGATCCTCCCCTCCCCCACTATCATCACAGCTGTTGTTGCCTGTTGTAACTGTGAGGGTTCTGCAATAGGAGGTTTAATGTCTTATGGTAGCTTAAGATTGAATTTGTTTCTTTCTGTGACTATTACGTTGTCATGGCAAAACTCTTGTGTAATACGAGAACCATAATTTCCATTTCACAAAGAAAATAATGATTCTTCAAGCTGACTTAAAGAGCTCAACAATCAAAATGAACAGCAAAGAAACCACACATATCTCTCGAATGTATTTGATTCATGTAAGACCCAAGGAAGGGGCCATTAATCAGTGTCCTAAGTTAGAACATGCTCCTATCACGGAAGCATTTGTTCATTATTTCGTATCGCTGGTTCTTTTCACAACATGGAGATCTTGCCATTAAGAAATTCAGAACTTTCACCAGGATTAATGGAAAGACAGATTCCTTTAGGCCCTGGTTTGGAAACTCCTTAGTGAACCTGAATTTTTGGAATTTCCACAGCTTAAAGCAACTGTTATAAGACACTTAGTGCACTCCTTGATATTCAACCTGCTTTGCTTCCTGGATTATAGCAAAATTAATGTTTTAGGTGACAAATTACCTTATTTTGAATTAACAGATATTTTTGCCAAAAGGACTGATTACAGATGTAAAACAAACCAAAACAATAAAAGGAAAACATTGCTTTTTATTATGTGCCAAATAACATGGTTCAAATGGACTTTATACTCCCTTTTGGCATATACAGGCTCAAAAAGATAGATCTGTTTTCTGAACAACAATTAATTTTTTCCTCTACAATTCTGTGGGTGGAAGGATGATTCTACTGGTCTTACCTGGACTCTCTTGGGCCATGGCAATCAGATGATGGTGGATTGACTGGCTGGGATCCAAGCTGGTTCCATTCATGTATCTGGGAGATGGTGCCGTCAGTCGGTCAACCGGGGCATGCTGGTTCTTCTCATCTGGAGGACCTCACAGATGGCGGAGGACCTCACAGATGGCTGCTCTCCTCCTTTTCGTCCTTTGCCTCACTTCCTTTCCTTTTCCATTTTGCAGACCTTAGTCCTCAGGGTGCTTGTGATATGTTTAGCTTCTCTAGTCCGTTTGTCACATGAAGGATGTGGACACTTCATGCCTTTGCGTTCTTCTGTCTCACTTACTAGAGTCTTGCTGGTTTCTTAGCTAGTTGTTTTTTTGTGTTTTTGTTTTGTTTTGTTTTGTTTTTTTCTCTTGCCACTTATTTTTACAGCTTCAATCACCTCTGGGACAAGTTTGTATTTCTGGTCTGTGTCTATTCATTCTTTGGAGTGAATCTGCAAAACAGAAAATCACGGCAAATTTTCTGTAACTCAGTACTGAATTTGCACAGTCCTGATTTATGTACTAGGATTCTTTGTGAAGGACTTTTTTTTACTTCTATGCCTTTTAAAGTCTTCTCTTTTATTTTATTTTTTTAGAAGATTTTATTTATTTATTTGACAGATAGAGATCACAAGTAGGCAGAGAAGCAGGCAGAGAGAGAGGAGGAAGCAGGCTCCCCTCTGAGCAGAGAGCCGGTTGCGATGCGGGGTTCAATCCTAGGACTCTGGGATCATGACCTGAGCTGAAGGCAGAGGCTTTAACTCACTGAGCCACCCAGGTGCCCCTTCTCTTTTATTTTCTATTCTCCCTTCTTTTTTAAATATCAAATATGTCTCTCTACTTCGTTTTAAGATATGTACTACTGAAAGTCAACTAAAAACATCCTACAGTTTCACTGTCCTTTTTCTATATTTTTCCTCTGTCAATAGGGAAATTAGATGCAATGGTTCCCTCCAAAAAAAAGCACAACTGGATCCAAGTGAGCACAGCCTCTTAAATCTCCTGGCAAGGAATCACACTCTCTGCTGCTGGTCATTTAAGCACTTTGACACCCACCTGGGACTATTGTCACAGGTATTTATTCTATACTCTGCTCAACGTCTGGGGGTCTATATATGGTGTCCAGTACACACGTAATCAACATACTGAGAAACGAATGGGAAGCACCAAGCAGAAACAATCTGAAAGTGTATTATGTCTATCATCATGAAAGCCACATTCCTAATTATTTTGGCTTAGGAAGAGTAAGCGTTGCAGAGCTCTTAAAAAACGATCATGTCCCAGAATAGCAAATATTATGAAAACCTCAAATCATCAAATAATAAATAGAACTTTTAAGCACTGTACAAAGGTCTTCTTATTTTGAGTAGGATTGTTCCTAACCATAATAAAGACAATATGAATGAATATTGCCTCTTCAAATTTACTGTAGTTCGATGTGACTCATGTGATTATTTTACCTTGAAGACCTTTACTGCTGTTTATTTTAAATTTTTTTATTGGATGAGCTCTATTCATTATCTCTTGAATAAAATTTATTTTCCAGTTCTCAGTGCAAAATTTTATTTGCCTTAGGGGCGCCTGGGTGGTTCAGTGGGTTAAAGCCTCTGCCTTCAGCTCAGAGCATGATCCTAGGGTCCTGGGTCTGCTCATCAGGAAGCCTGCTTCTTCCTCTCTCTCTCTCTGCCTGTCTCTCTGCCCACTTGTGATCTCTGTCAAATAAACAGATAAATAAATAAATAAATAATTTTAAAAATTTTTACTTGCCTTAATTCATGGTTAAAATGACATGGGGAATTAAATATAGTATCCTTTCCTTCAAGGTCAGACTAAATTGAGGACCAATAGAAGGGAGGAATTAAGAAACCTGATTTCATTTTGGTCTATTCCTTGAAAATAGCAAAAGGATTTCATCTGTTTGTAGAACACTCCAGGTAGTTACTGCTACTTATGTTTTTAGCATTTCCATTAGCTTTTCCCAAGAAGAACTCTGCGATCTTAGAACGATTTTCATATTTTATAAGACAAAAAATAGATAAATAAATCAAATATGTTGGAAAAAGAAAATGGATAATTGCTCAGAGTATAAGAGAAAAAATTGAAATAAGCAAGACTAAAGAGTTTGAAACCCAGTTGAGTAGTGACTGAGGTTGGACACTGCCTTGTGGGGGCAGGCTTGCGGATCTAAGAGCAGATTCAGTCTTGAGGGTCATTTATCCTCTGAATTGAAAACAAAACCCTTTGGTCTACTGGTGGGTTCACTGAAACTTTCCATACTGGACTACACTGCCTCTCTGGAAATTATGGGACACTACCATCCTCAGCACTGGCACACTCCTGTCCGAAGCTGTTTCTATGTCCTTAGGTTCGGTGGGTGGTCAGTATTATGCATAGAGAGAAACAGAAGTTCCACTGGTGTCAAGTAACCTGTAGAGTGTCAAACTATATTTTGAGGGGCTGATCTAGAAACTCAGGGCGCATCTCCTTACCCAGATATTCCAGAGAAAAAGTGATTCTTATTTATTTTGGAAGTAATTTTGAGAGTAAATAGATGTAAAAGAACTATGTTCAACATTTACAAGGGATTACAAAACACGGCAGTGATGACTTTGCAAATTATTTCTCTAATTTAAAACGTGTGGGGATTTCACATTTGAAAAGGCCATTATTAATATTTTTCTCCAAGAGTATTACAGAATTCTGTTGATTCTTTGATACACTCAATGGGTTAATTTCCCTATGATGATCATCATTTCTCTGATATCTGCTCCGGTCTATAGAGGGTAGAGTTAAGGAGAAGACATGCTTCTTATCCTACAAGAAAATTGGAAAGATCTTAGCTTTGAGATGTAATGTTTCCAGATGGTTGAAATCGAAAGCAGACTTCCTCTCCTTGCCTGTTCAGCCAAAGTTTTATGCAGCAGTAAATAAGCTCTTATTTGCTTGTGGCGCATTTTATGGCAGGATACAGAAGGATTGAGGTGACTGATTTTGGGTGGAATGATGCCCTTCACCATACATTCGGAAGGGTAGTTACTGCTTCAGACTTAAACCATGAGTACATAGCTCACAATTTTAACTTCAAGAGTATTACAGAATTCTGTTGATTCTTTGATTTTTATTGGCTTTTCCCATAAGACTTTTCTAAAACTTGCAGAATACTTTTAATTTCTATTTTCTCAGGCCAAGGCAGAAAAGCACAATGATGTTTCTTGCCCTTAAGCTTTAAATATTAAACGTATTTTCATGTACATAAAGGGTCAGTACATTAATTTTTATTTCATATACAACAATAAACAATTTTAGAAAAAAAAATAATATCCTTCGAAGTCTACATTAGACTTTGTAAATGTCAATTTTCTCATTGATGGGTGTGTGACCATAAAGGGAACAGTTGACAGATAGGTTGGAAAGTTGGTTATTTAGTTTACAAATGTAATTTCAACTTGTTTTCTGACTCATAATCTCTATTCCCCTTTTTTGATAGAAAATTGTGGTAGAAATGCTAGCAACCATTTCAGCCATGATCTTTGCTGGATGTTTCTGGGCCTTCCCCTAATATATTGAGCAAAGGGAATATGTACTGATTATGTAAAGGAATTAATAGAACCAGCCTGTCAAACAACTGTACTGTCTATGAAGTCTGGTTCTAGAATACGACAAAATTTAATTATTATGTGATATATTATTATATGTTCAACACCACCCATTCTATCTACAAGATTAAAAAAAAAAAGAATGCAATGTTGTTGCAGAATCATCTTGATACTTTTTTAAAAAATCTCTATGCCTGCTGAAAGTGAGTAATTGTTTTCCTCATCTTCAAATGAGTGGATGATGGGGATATCTGGGCTGTGAATTTCCCAAGATCTGCAGAATTCAGGTGCTTAATTTAGCAAGAATTTAGCATGTGCTGAGAATGGTGGTTGGAAAGAATATTGATTATACGCACTATGATATAGTTATAAATATGCTCTTCCGCAGGCAAGGGGGAGGGAAACAAGGCTGGGACTACCCACTTGGGAGAGAGGGTAGAACATGTGAACCTCTCTGGTTCATTTCTGTGCACACGTGCTGAATGTTAAAGGTGTACCGGACACTGCCCTTGGCACCTGCTATGGTCTACATGTTTGCATCTCCCCAAAATCACATGTCCCTAGCCCCTAGGCTGATGATATTAAGGAGTAGGACCTTCAAGATCTGATCAGTTTGTCAGGGTGGAACCCTCATAAATGGGATTAGGTTCCTTGTAAAGGAAGCCCCGGAGAGTTTCTCTCCTCTTCCACTACGTGAGGATGCCCTGAAAAAATGCTATGGATGAACAAGGAAGTGGATCCTCATCAGATACCGAATCTTCTGGGGCCTTGATCTTGGGCTTCTCAGCCTCCAGAATTGTGAGAAGTAAAGTTCTGTCATTTGTTTGTTTGTTTGTTTAAGGAAGCTCTATGCCCAAAATGGGGCTTGAACTCAACCTGGAGACCAAGATTCACATACTCTACAATTGGAGCCAGCCCGGTGCCCCCTAAATTTCTTTCATTTAAGTGGATGGTATGGTATTTTCTTATAACAGCCCGAATAGACTGAGACAGCATCTTTATTCAGTGATGAAAACAAACAAACAAACAAAACAGAAAAACACAGTACCTGATCACGGAATGAACACTTTACTTGATTTGTTTGTAGATCATCTTAACTTGTGTCTGGGTAGGATTTCTTGAAAGTAGTACGAACCAGGAGAGAAAAGATGGAACACAGGCATAGAATGACGAAACACAGGGCATGCATAAGCGACTAGAGACTAGAAACAATTTTAATTACTGCAGCACAAAATCTGGAAGCAAAGAATATAAGGACTGGTATCATCATAAATAATCTGTTTTTTTCTTTTCTTGTGAGACAATATGTATGATTATGGCAACAAATGTGGCTGGTTCACTCTGATAGCCCCAGCATTTAGCAAATGCCTGAGACTATGTTATTAACAATCATTTATTGATGTGTGAGTATATGACCTGAATAAAAGCAGTGTGATCAGTTCAGAGCAAGGGATAGATTTTTAAAATATTCAATATGTAAAAATACTGGGACTTGCCAATCAAAATGAAAAACAACATCTGGGTGCCTGTATTAATTAGAGCATAAACTCTCCAGGACAAGGTATAGCAGAGTGTTACGGATGTAAACTCAGGAATGATCTTAGCTCAAATCCTGGCACCCTGACTTCCCAGACACGTGCTCCCGGGCAAGTGATTTAATCCATGTGTGCCTTGGTTTGCTTATATGCAGAATATAGTACATACTTCATCATGCGGTCGTGAGACTTACAGGAGTTAATTCCCATAACGTACTTAGAACAAAGCCTGGCAGACAGCATATGTTCAATGAAAAGCTCAGATGAAAATCTCATTAGCTCATTAGCAATGACTGTTTCACTGCAGAGAGGTGACTGGGCTTTTCAATTTCAGCAATACCTCTTTCAATCCTCTTTCTCTGATGGGTGTCATTGTCTTTATTTAATAAATGGCAAGTCAGAGGCCCCAAATTAAGTGAGGTGCTAAAATCACACAGATTGTTGGCACCAGAGCTGGGTTCCGAGCTGGGGCGCAATTCCGCCATAGGGCTTTCTATTGAATCTCTCTAAGGGAGAGCTCACAGCTGGTTGTATATGGTAGCAGAGAGCTTAAAAGTCCAATTTCAACTACTTAAAAGAAAATATGTTTGGGCAAACAGCATCAGACCCTTTCAGTCAGTACAGATGTGCCTAATCTTAGCAGATGCCAACACCAAAAGCTTTAGGGAAGTTCTTCAAACATGTGATTTTTTGTTATAGTCCATTAAAGATCTGTCTTCAGTAAATTGAGCTAAAATATTTTTATGCCTAAAATGAATTTTCTTTGACCATGAGCTCTACCTTGACCTGAGATTCTGGCAGAAGTCTTTTGCATCTACTTCTGTCTTCCTCAACTAGGAGAGTTTTGTGTTCATCACGTACTCATCTTTACATGGCTTCTCTTGTGGAGCCTTCGCAAAAGCAGAAGTAAGATACTGGAGAAATAAAAATGGAGGTTAAGAGAGTGGGGGCTGTAGGGGTCATCACAATTGAGTTGTGGGAGAAATGAAGGACATTTAATAAAACAAGGACCCCGAATCTTAGGAATGCCTTGGAGGGCCTGCCCGCACGCAGTGAAGAGTGGAGTCAGAGTGGAGAGAGCCCTATAGGGATGGGGCCCCGCGCACTGTGGCCCAGTAAGGAAGTGAAATTGCTAACAGGAATTTGCGGGCTCAGCCCTGGCCACTGGATTAAATCCAGGTCCTCCAAATCCTTTTCTGTCAAAAGTTACTTTGAATTTCCAGGAGGAATAAAAAAAGGATTTAAATAGGGTGCCAAGGATGAGTCAAAACTTCATAAAATGTCTGAAATGAATTGAATATATGGACAAGGAATCCAGTCCTAGAAAATAAATAGGTCCCTTGGGAGAGTCCTCTCTTGTGGTCTATGGACAGGGCCAATCCCTGAGGGTTTATTATCTGTCTGCTGGAGAAGGATAGACACGGAGAACAAGTTGTAGGCAACTTGTCCAGTAGTTTGGAAATAATGTTATGTTTCTTTCATGTGATCATAAAAAATGGCTGTAACGTATGCCTTTGGTTTCTTGTGTTGCTTTTATTTTGTTTCATCTTATATATTTACATGCCTTTTTATTTTACATTTCTAGTGATTCATTCTTTATTTTATTTTACAAAAAGATCAGTCAAGGATGGATTGGGAAAGGAAAAAAAATTGACATCTACCATAGATAGTGGGAAGTACTTTCTTAGATTTAATATTTTTTTCCAATAAAGTAGAGCAAATTTACAGTCACCACATTAAAACTGTGGGGGAAGATAATAAAAAAAGTTTCTGACAAGCAAGAGAAGGTAATTTTACATTGTCCAGTATTCCTATTTTAAGATATACAAAATATCGTTGATAATCATATTAGGTAATCTGTTGAATTTATCCTTTTTATATAAAATTTGTACTATAAGTGCTTTGATAAATGCATTTGTACCTATATTTCCTAATAATAGCTTAATATCACCTAAGTTTTATTTTATTTTTATTTTTTAAAGATTTTATTTATATATTTGACACAGAGAAAAAGCAGCAGAGGGAGAGGGAGAGGGAGAAGCAAACTCCCCGCTGAGCAGGGAGAGCCATATGGGACTCAGTCCCAGGACCCTGGGATCATGACCTGAGCTGAAGGCAGAGGCTTTAACCCAGGTGCCCTCACAGAAGTTTTAACAGCAGTTTCTTTGCAAGAAAACTTTTTTGAAACTATAGTCTTCAGCTGAGAGGACTATACAATATTTTATATTTCCAGTCTGCACATCTTCTTGAGGTTAGAATTCCCGTATGTTAATGACCTACAAGGTTCACACTAAATCCTTTTGTTTTTCCTGAATTTTCTTGCTTCAAAGATACAATAGGTAACGTTGGCACTGGAGTGCAATTTTTTCCATCTTTTCCAATGTTCTCCATTCCTATAGATATTTCTATTTTGCTTCTTGTTAGAAGCTATGAGGGAAGGAAGCATGGTGTTCAGGGATTTATTTTTTAGAAAGAGACATCCCTGTGCTGGTACACCTAAGGGATGTGTCCGCCAACACACATCCCTTTAGATCATGCTCCGGGAAAGGGGAAGCCTGGGTTGAGCCTGATTCCTGTGTGACCATCTTCCCTGAGTCTGTAGCCCCCAGGTGACTGTCACAGAAGTGTGAGCAACCAAAGACCAAAGGCCCAAGTGAGGCCTGAGGGCGTCTGTGGGGGAAGTGATGGACAGAGATCTGATGTGTGGTCTGGGGTGTCCATAAACCCACAGGTCATTGAAGTAAGGGATTGAGCTCAGTAGGGGTGGTGGTGCATGAAAAAGGGCCATGCCCTTATAACTTTAGGTACAGAGCTGATTGTCCAGAATTGATTGGAGATGTCTGCAAACAAGACTTCAGAATTCTTGACAGACTAAACTTTGCTACAACCTCTTCTAGAGGACAGCTGGCAATACCAATAAATGTCTTAAACTCACATCTCCACTTTGAGGACTTTGTCCCACACATCTACGTTAAATCACTTACAAGAAGGCATCTTTCTTCAGTGAGTCATTTATTTAAAGAATGATTGGATATTTCCTTTGTTTCAGATACTAATTTAGGTGTTAGGGATAAAGAGTGAACAAAATACATACACACCTACATTAAGTCCTTGGGCTTAGATCAAGCAAAGTATAAATAAATAAACTGAGAGGCACCTGGGTGGGTCAGTCATTAAGCAGCTGCCATCAGCTCAGGTCATGATCCCAGAGTCCTGGGATTGAGCCCGTTGGGCTCCCTGCTCATCAGGAAGCCTACTTCTCCCTCTCCCACTCCCCCTGCTTGTGTTCCCTCCCTCTGTGTGTCTGTCTCTGTCAAATAAATAAATAAAATCTTTATAAGTAAATTAAACAAACAAATAAACTGAGATAGATAAAATTAGATAAATTTATAATAACATAAGGAGGATAAGAGTGGGAATTGGTAGACTAAATGGAGACATATGTGTATAACCTATACATTCACATAGACATATAGTTTCATTATGATAATGCTATCCATATGTGTTCCTTAAAATAATGCTATAATAGCAAAATAACGGAAACAACTAAAATGTCTGTTAATATGGAATTCATTGAAAAAACTGTAGTATGGATAGGTAAATAATGTTTACACATAGCTGTTAAAAAGTGAAGTAAGGCTTTAAAAAAAAAACATTTTATTTATTTATTTGACAGAGAGAAGAGAAAGAGCACAGCAAGAAGGGGGAGCTGCAGAGGAAGATGGAGAAACAGACTCCCCACTGAGCAGGGACCCTGAGGTGGGGCTCGATCCCAGGATCCTGGGATCATGACCTGAGCAGAAGGCAAATGCTTAACTGACTGAGCACTCAGGTGCCCCATAAAATGAAGTAAGGTTTTATACATGTGCTGATGAGGTAATATCTCCCATAGGAATAGCCCCCACAAAATATAATATATTATATATTACAATAATATAATTCATTTATTTAAAATAAACAAAAGAATATATTGGTATATGTATAAATGTAGACACACACGAGTGTGTACCTGTGTTTGTGTATTTGCATGAAAAATTTCTAGATAGCTAGAGCAAGAAGAGCCAATAGTGGCTTCTTTGGCCAAATGGAGAAGGAAGTATGTTACTCATTAAATATCTTTTTATCCTGTTTTAACTTTTTACCATGTGTATTTTGTATTTATTACTTTTCAAATGGTTGTTTTAAAACGCCCAGATTGGGTTAAAAAGGAAGTGTTGTGGTGTAGACCGAGAGCAGTGGAATTCTAGCCGGTATAGGCGCTATGTCTACGGGAAAGAAAAACGCTCCTTCTGGGTGAGGGAAGTGTGAACAAGGGAGGAGAAAAATCCAGGCTGTTGGTGCAGATGAAACTCCAGTGAATACATTTCCAGAGACACACCTAAAGTGGGGAGACGCAGTGAATTAGTTTTGAAATAGGAGCTGCATCCAACTGAGAATAAATTAAAAGCATCCAAGGTTCCAGGTTGGGAAGCAGGATCATGGCAATGAGAAGCTATGGCTTGATGATAGCCATGTTTGATGGATTGAAGGGGTGTGACGTTGCCTTCTCAAAGAATAGAGACAGAAGCTCAGGGTCCGAGGTGCTGGGGGCTAGACTGGGTGAAGCACTGGTGGAAGGAAAGTGTCTGGTCAAAGAGCTTCTAGAGTCAAGAGTCCTGCTACAGGCAGCATCCAGAGAGACCCTCTGAGTAGACAAGGAGCAGGAGGAAAGGCAGAGAGAATGAGATTCCAGGACAGAGCTCCACTTTTGGAAGAGACGCTAGAAGGCAGATCTGGAGAGGTGCCCAGGGCTTGGGAACCTCTAAGACCTTTGCTCCAGGCCCTCTGCTGGTACTCAGGACCACCTCTCCCCAATTTCCGATTCAGCACCAGCAGAGGAGCTCAAGGCACCTTCCACCTCCTGCATCACAGTTGTGCCATGTCCTCTTCTTGGAGCTCATCAGGTCAAAAGCAGACCAGCCCTTAGGTGCCACTTTAGAGGAATCGAGGCACCTCTACTAGGAGAAAATTTGGTATGAGATAGAGAATTCGGTATGATAAAGAAATTTGGTATGAGATGAAGAAGTCAGACTTCTAGGGGTCAATAGTCACTTCCTGGCTTGAGACGTAGGGCAAGTAATCTATCCTCTCTAAACCTTAGTTTCTTCATCTGCAAAATGGAATAATAATAGTACCTACTTCATAGGGTATTATTGTTAACATTAAATGAGATCATGTAGACCACGTGCCTGGCATGTGGTAAGTGCACAGTACAGGATGATTGATGATAATGATGGTGAGGATATAACAGCATTGCACAGGCCAGGCCATGAATGTGTGCATGACATTACTGCATTCGACCTCAGCTTCAAGGTGAAGTTTATTCGTTTCTACCCCTTAGTGATCTGGCAGGAGCAGAAAGTGCTAGAAGTATGGATGAGGGTCAAGAAGAGGAAGCCAGCTGGACTTCTTGCAACTTAGCCATCTAGCTAGTGCAATGAGCCATAGAATTATTATTCTTAGCTCTTCCCTCTCCACCCCTCCCTGCATGCTCTTGTATCCCCAGGCTGGGAAACATCTGTTAAATAATCATTCTCATGAATATGGGGACTGATCTGTAGTTTCATGCATTGTATCCTTATCATCCACAGCTATACAGAGCCCCAAACTTGCTGTGGGTCTTATCATAATTAATCTTACTAATTAGGTTTTCTACTTCCTTTGTTTCCTGCTTCCCATTCCTTCAGAACTGACACTGGGAATTTAATACTAGAAAGTTGCAGCTGTGTTCATAAGCCATAGATCTCCAGTTACAGAAGGGACTTCCACAGCCCCATGAGTTCAGTAATCTAACTTTCATGTACATTAATCCTTACTCTGTACTGGAGGTGACTCAAATTTTCTGTCCATTTGAGTGTTCAGTGAATGCTCTTTTGGCTTGGTGTGAAGGTATTGGGGTTGGGGTATTTTCTCATGGTGCTTGGGAGTTAGGACAAATTTCCTAGAAAGTTTCAATTAATAGTACATTAATTTTCTATTGCTATTTTAAGAAATTGCCATGCACTTAGAGGCTTAAAACATTGTAAATTTATTATTTCAGTTTCTGAAGGTCAAATTCTGGGCAAAGCAAGGAAGGGTTGGCTAATTCTCTGCCTAGAGTCTCACAAGACTGATACTGAGATATCAGCAGGACTCTGCTACTTTCTGAAAGGTTTGAGGTAAACCCACTTAAAACCCATTTAGGGAGTTGGAAGCACTCAGTTTCATGTGGTTGTAGGACTGAAGACCCCATTTTCTTGTTAACTGCCAGCAAAGGGGTTCATTCTTATCTTCGAGAAGCTACTTACATTCTTTGGCTTCTGGCCCTTTATCACCATCTTCAAAGCCCCCAGTGGTAAATGAAGTCAAACTTCAAACCTCTCTGACCTCCTCTTCTGCCACATCTCTCTGCCTGGTCTTCAGTTTCACAGCTCAAAAACTTGACTTTTGCCAGTTCTTAGTATAATTCAGGTCCAACAAACTAGCAAGACCAAAACAGGGACATAAGCAGGTTTCAACTCCAACTTAGTGCTAATGGCTGCCACGCATGCTATCCAGGGAAAAATACTGAGTCTCTAATGAAATTGGGCAAGACCTCAGCTGTAACAAACCTTGGTGACACCATCTACATGTACTTGCGTAGATCTACAGGTGGTGCACAGAGAAAGTCTTGGCGTGCGTGTCATTTGCAGTACTAATAAAGCAGCTAACATAAATGTTTGTTTTCTGAGTTTCTTTCAGTATTAGAGCTCCTCAGAAAGTGAAATCACAGTAGGAAGTTTGCTCCAGTGATGTTGGTCAACTCTAACTGTTCTCTTCTATCTGACGTTGGACCGTTGACCTTGACACACTCAGTCTCGTTGTTTATGCTATTGTGCTAGAAGGCTAATACAACCAACTCAGCAAAGCTGTATGTTGATGTCTTGACTGGAACTTTGGTGTTCCCAGGCCCCATTCTTGAAGTTAGACCTGCATTGTACGCTCTCCATTTCTCTCGTTTCTCCCGAATTGTACACCCTTCTCTAAAAGACCTGGCTCCTGTTCTTTGAATTCTCTGGGTCTTCAGATATGTTGTTCAGTCATTTATAATGCCACATTTCCATTTGTTAAAATTCCTTCAAGAACCAATCTCAAATGTCATCTGTTCAGGAAAACTGGTATAAATCATCATAATAATAGTTAATATATTTAAGATAAAAAGTAGGTCAGACACCAATACCTTTACATAGGCTATAGAAATTAATTCTTCCAATTAGTCTATAAGATATTATTATCCCCACTTTTCAGATGAAAAAACAGACTCATAATGATTAACTCATTTCCTAAAGTGAGTCCATTTAGTAAGAGCAAAGCCACATTGCAAACCCGTCTAGGTTCAAATGTGAGTCCCTTGTTCTTAGTTTGTGTTGTGATGCTAAAATGCTCTACGTCTCTGAATCCTTATGTTTAAATTGAGTCTTTCCTTCGTGACCTGTCCCAAGATCACTGTCTGCACAAACTTTTCATAATTTCCCTAAGTAGATCACCCTGAGATTTGAAACATCCTCTTTTTTATGCTACTCCTGAGACCCTTGTCATTTTTCTTCTTGTATTACCTTGTATTATCTTCCCTTACTCTCTATATTTTTGACAGGCTGCCTGTGACCTAACCACTCCCCCCCCAAAGGCTGTGCCCACGTCTCCTTAACTCTGTCTCATTTAAAGGACCCAGCATTCTGCCCCATAAATGTCTGATAAATAACCAAAGAATTGATCAACACTCCTCTGAGTGGAATTTTAGAGAGCATGACATAAGAATGATTCTGATGATATTAGGGCAGTGTAAGAAAAGATGACTAAGTAAAGCATGCGTTAGTTACCTTTAATCCCCTTAATTGAGGCTTTAGCTTCAAGTTAAATTCCAAAATGATTAAAAGTGCATTACTGATCTCACACACCATTCCGGCTATTCGTCAATGCTTACCCACTGGGAGTATCAACCTTCCAAGGGGTAGAGCTAATGTTTGAGGGAGGAGCACCACCAGTCAGCAGTGCCAGAAGACTTAGGCCTTGGGGATCTGCATAAAACAACCCGCCCCTTTCTTCACACAGCGGTGTTACCACTTGTTAATCAGTCAACAACTAGTCTCTGTGATAGAATTTCTTCTCTGGATTTACACAGCTCATAAAGGCAGAACTGTCAGTGGACTTTTCCTTTGCTAAACACTGTCTATTTCCATGAAAGTGTTTATTTATTTATTTATTTATTAAAAGATTTTATTTATTTATTTGACAGACAGAGATCACAAGTAGACAGAGAGGTAGGCAGAGAGAGAGGAGGAAACAGGATCCCTGCTGAGCAGAGAGTCTGATGCGGGGCTTGATCCAAGGACCCTGGGATCGTGACCTGAGCCAAAGGCAGAGGCTTTAACCCACTGAGCCATCCAGGTGCCCCAAAAGTGTTTATTTAGCTTTGGGGACAGGAAATTACTGCATTCCTAAAGATGGGGAGATAGGGTGTCACTGTGAATTACTTTTCATTATTTGAGGCAAGATTGAGAAAACAATATGCTTCTATATATTATTTCAAAACCTTTTGATACTAAATATCTAGATATATCTTTCTCTCTCTATCATCTAAATCTCCAATGGTCTGTATAATTCTTTCTATATATGCATGGTAATTTATGAGATCTTCCTAAACCCTGTCCAAATAAGAGAAGACTCTTATTTGAAAGTGACTGAAGAAACTGTGATCTCACATAGCAACACAGTCAATATGTAGAGTCAGTTAATTCAGCAGTTTCATAGAATCACGAAGGACCCAGGCTGCTAATATCTCTGTGCTTTGCCATTCTTATCATGGAAAGACTTGGTCCTCAGCTTGTCCACTCAAGATCTCAAAGTGAATGCTACAGCTCAGCTTCTAGTTTCTTATTATCATACAATCAAGTCAGGAGGAAGGGAAGAAGAGGGTGGTGTTGCATCACTGTTAGTTGGTGGAGCAATTTGTCTGGTTAATTTCAATAAAGAATGAAATCTGGCATGCTAACTAGTTATGCAACCCAAGACCCAGCGGTGTCCTCCAACTTTTTAGAGGGACAAGTGGCATTCAGCCACCCAAGTTTGAGCAATATCAGGTCTGTGATGCCCTTAGATGTCCAGGGCTGCACGCAACAGTGACCGGTCAACATGTGCCTACCCTCCCCTGGCAGGCCCAGGTAATCCAGTAAACCCCATGTGTGACGGGGATCCCGGATTGACTGAACGAATATAAAATATTATCAAAATTTTTTACTAGTGTCTAATATATTACAAATAATACAAATGTAGTCATGCTTAGGAGGGAAGGAAGTCTCTGGTTTAACATACATGCCTGAGGGCAAATCAGTACTTTCAACACACTGATGGAGAGTGTATTTATTTAGTTACGGTTCCAATGTTTTAGAAAACACTAAATTGCCAAAGCCAGTTACTATATTTTCTAAACATTTTAATTCTAGATAGAAGTCTTCACTCCTAAGCAGGCTGTTTTGACAGGTACTTTTTAAGGTCTTAGTACTCATGGTAATAATATTTTGCTAGGTTGGTTTATAAAAATGAGTACACATTTAACTTGCTTTAAGTTTATAATACATTAAAGTCAAATAAATGCTATGTCACTTTAAATAAATATTGCAGATTCATTTTATTTTGTTTAAAAAAACTCATGTTGTTTTTTAATGGCCATGAATATTTTCTAGCAATTTGTGGCTAGAGACTTTCACTACTTATTAGCCAAGACAAATAATTGCTGTGATTGGAAGATTAATCAAGATTCACCTCCAGGAGCAAAGAGGATTTCTGTCTCCCTTAAAGTAAATAAGTCCTGCTTCTTTTAACATAAAAACTGGGGGAGTAAGCTGCTACCTCTGCCATATATACATCATTCATTGATTTTTTTTTATAAACTCTACCCCCAGCATGGGGCTTGAACTCACAACCCCGAGATGAAGGGTCACAGGCTTTGCTGACACAGTCAGCCAGGTCCCCCATAGACATCATTCATTTTTATTCCTCACAATGGCACAGTATGGAAAGTCTTTCTGATAGGCACTGTTGATGCCCACCAACACATGTGCTCCTCCTCTGGTTAGCCAGAGATGAGCATGAAATTCCATGCCTACCGAGACCAGGTCATGTGACTAATTTTGCACAGTGAAATTTGTTTATGATGGATGTTACTTCTGAGCAAAGAGCATTTAATTACTACACTAATTGCTAATGCTCCCAGCCTTCCTTGGCAATGTGTAGTAGCTGCTGTGAGTCAGTGAGAGATAAACCTTCAATGTTTAAAGTCAATGAAGCTGTGCTTTTACATATCAGCTAAATATAAAATTCTTTTAGCATATCAGCTAAATTCAAATGCTAGAACTAGTCAAGTAAGGTTACCTCCATTTTTCTTCTTTTTCTGAGGGTGCTAGAAATGGTGTAACTTACTCATTTCTAATGGTGTAATTTACTCATTTCTACCATCTAGTCCATCCCTCTTTTTAACTTAGAACTACTTACCTTTCTTTTCAGTAATGACAGTAAAAGTAACCATATTCATTTAAAGGGAAAGTGACAGCTACAGGCACCAGATTCCATAAATATTTGTTAAATGCCTATTATGTTGTAAGAACATTATGTCTCCATACACGTTGTTACATTTTAACCTCACACACACAAACAAATCTGTGGAGAGGGAAATATTGAAAAAAAAAATCATTGCACAAAAGAAGACTTTAATCCATTGGGTGGTTGAATAAATTCTTCAAGACTGCTCAGCTAGCAAATGGTAGAAATGAAACACAAATGCAGCTTGTTTGGCTATAATCTGGTATTCTTTTCACAATGTTATACTACAGGCTTAGAGATTTAGTTAAAATAAGGACAGCAGGTCCAAACTATATACTATTTTAAAAGACATGATGGATGAGAGTAAATGATATTAAAGTGTTCAGATGAGTATATTCAAAGCTGCAATGCAGGTACTAGTGGTACTTGAAATAATTTTCAGTGGTATCCAGCAAGGTGTTCACTAGTATTGAATTGGACTTGTGCTTCATCTCACTAAGTATAACCAAAATTCCTGGACATTCTATAAAACAAAGACAAGAAGGTTATGAGAGGTGGAGAGATGACAACCTGACTTGCAACTTGATACTCAAGGAATGGCACAATGGTGAGTTCCCTGGGTCTTCTTTTTGCCTCATAGATCCTACACTTGGCACCAAAGAAGCTGGTACTATAGACAATGTTTATGTCCTCCCAAAACCCTATGGTGAAATCTTTACTCCCAATATGATGATATCAGGAGGTGGGGTCTTTGAGAAATGATAAGGTCGAAAGGGTGGAGCCCTCACAATGGCATTAGGGTCTTTATCAAAGAGACCCCAAGAGCTCCCCTATCCCTTCCACAGGTGAGGACACAGTGAGAAGATGGCCATCTATCAACCCAGAAGCAGGTTCTCATCAGATACCTTGTCTGGTAGCACTTTGACCTTGGATTTCCCAACCTCCAGAATGATGAGAAGTAAGTTTATGTTGTTTATAACCCCACCCAGGCTGTGGTGTTCTTTCATGATAGCCTGACCAGACTAAAATAGTTGTAACCTGGAATGTCCATGGATACAGACACACACACACAGAAGTTCCTCCAAAAGACTTGCTCGCTCTCTCTCTCTCTCTTTTTTTTTTAAGATTTTATTTATTTATTTGACAGACAGAGATCACAAGTAGGCAGAGAGGCAGGCAGAGAGAGAGAGAGAAGAGGAAGCAGGCTCCCTGCAGAGCAGAGAGCCCGGCTTGGGGCTTGATCCCAGGACTCAGGGATCATGACCTGAGTCGAAGGCAGAGGCCTTAACCCACTGAGCCACCCAGGCGCCCCAAGACTTGCTCTCTTTAGTCAAAGAACCAGGAGAGAGACAGATGAACAAGACAGAAAAAGCTTTAAGACCATAATCCCTCTATGCTAGGCAAACACTACAGAAAAAATTCTCTAGTTCTTCCTTCACCCACATCAGCAAAGGCAAAATGAAGCACCTAGACTTTTACCCTCATGAGGCTGTGATGAGGCATCCCAGCACCTCCACCTGTGTGGTGGTAGAGATGCTGAGAAGGTAGTGTCGGTGACTGCTAGGGAACCTGACTTTTCACCCTCACGAATACTAATTTGGTACGCCTTTGCTTAGCCATCAACATGGTGTCAAATGAAGCTAGTAAACCGTCAGGACTTTCACCATCTCCCAGTGTTAATGAGGCACCCACTACTGTGATGTCAGTCGAGTGTGTGTGCATATCTGGAATTAACATTCCCAACCAGTAATAAGGAATCCTCCTCCTTATGTGTGAAGCAGAGTGAGGAATCGGGATTTCTGACTCCACCAGGATGTAATGATGTGGCATGCCTTCTGCCTTCTGCAGTTGGGGCACCATCATGACTTGCCAGGTAAAACAGAAGATTGCAGGAGATCCAGAGGAGCAACCTGGATGGCTCAGTCAGTTAACTAACTGCCTTCAGTTCATGTCAGGATCCAGAAGTCCTGGGATGGAGCCCACATCGGACTCCCTGCCCAGCAAGGAGTCTGCTTCTCCCTCTCCCCCTGCTTATGCTCTCTTTCTCTCTCTCACTCTCTCTCTTTCAAAGAAATAAATCTTTAAAGAGATCCAGACTCTCATAATATAATATAAAAATTTCCAAATTTCAATTAAAAGTTATTTAGCATACTAAGAACCAGGAAGAACTCAAGCTGACTGAAAAAAGACAATTTAGAGGTAACACAGATTATCAGAATGATGTGGCAAAGATTTGAAAGCAGCATCGTAACATTTTAATAAGTAATTATAAATATGCTTGAGATACATTTCTAAAATTGAAATCCAAAGGAATAGACTAAATAAAGAAGAATCGAAGGTAAATATTAGAACTAAAATATACAACAACCAAAATAAGAACATCAGTGGGTGGGTTCAGCCACCAAATAGAGAGGACAGAGGAAAACAACCGAAGAACTAGAAGATAGAACAATAGAAACCACCCAACCTGAACAAAAGAGAGAAAACAGAGTGAAAAGAAAATGAACAGAGCCTCAGGGACCTCTGGGACTATAACAAAGAGATACAGTATTTGCATCACTGACGTCTCAGAAGGAAAGACTGACAAAGCACAGCTGACAAAATACTCAGAGAAATAATGGCTGAAAGTTTTGAATTTGGCACAAGACAAACCTATAGACTCAAGAAACAAGCTCTAAACAGGATGGGCCCAAAGAAATCATTCCTAGACACATGATAACGGACCCTCTGAAAACCAAACACAAAGACTTGTGAAAACAGCCAGAGAAAAATGGTACCTTTCTTCAGGGGAAAAATCAGAATGACAGCCCATTGCTCATCAGACAACATAAAGGTCAGGAAAATGTGGCTCCATATTTTTCCAAGTGCTGAAGCATCATAGATTCAGGGAAAATATCCTTCAGAAATGAAGGGGAAATCATGACATTCTCAGATGAATGGGAAGTAAGGGACTTTGTCGCCAACAGACCTGCCCAAAAAGAATGATGAAGGGAAGGGGTATACGCACGTTGTTTTCTGACAATTAAAAACAAAACAAAAAACGAAATGAAACTAAAAACTTTGGAAGGAAGAAGCAACACAGTAAGCAAAAATATGTGTGAATACAATAGACTTTTTTTTTTCCCTTCTGAATTCCTAAATCATGTTTTCTAAATGACACCATTTGAAGCAAACATTATACCACTGCCTGAAGTGGTTCTGAATGTTTGCAGAGGAAATATTTAAGAAATTATGTTATGAGTGGGAGAGAATTAAGGGAAGTAAAGCGTGCTAAGCTTTCCATACATCACAGAAACTGGTAAAATGAGGACACAAACAGACTGTGATCCATTGTATAGCATGTAATGTGACGAAACCTAACAGAGCACCCACGGAAAGGTTACTATTTTGAGAATAAAATAGGTACTCAAAAACACTACGGATAAGTCAAAATAAAATTCTAGAAAATGTTCAAGTGACTTACAGGAAGACAGGGAAAAGAAAAGAGAGACCAAAAAAAAAAAAAAAATAAAATAAAAGAAAGAAAGAAAAAAGGCAAAACAGAGAGAACAAACCAAAAACCAATGTAGTGTTGAATTACGTAGTGAGAAAATCTCTCCCTTTTTAGTGCCTCTCGAACTTCTGATCAAATCAGGCAGAAGTCCCAGTCCAATGACAGGAATCTTTTCTTTTCCTTTTTTTAAATTTTATTATTTACTGGAGAGAGAGAGAGAGCATGAGAAGGGAGAGAGTCAGAGGGAGAAGCAGACTCCCTGCTGACCATGCCACCTGATGTGGGACTCGATCCCGGGACTCCAGGATCATGACCTGAGCCAAAGGCAGTTGCTTAGCCAACTGAGCCACCCAGGTGCACCAGCCCTAACAGAAACCTATAGCACATCTCTGATGTTCCTTACCTTTCTTTTTCTAAAGTAGAGAAAGCCGTCTCAGACTCGATGTGGCTGGTGATGGTATTTGGGGATAGTATTTTGGCCATAACTGTATAATACTGCATTTGTTTTTGAGGAGCTTTCTTTGTGGCAAAAGATGTAAGTTTCCATATACAAGTCTTATGAAAATGTTTCTTTTCCAATTATCAGGGAGAAATGATAGATCAACCTATGGAAAAATAATAAATACATGAGGATCGTATATGCAAAAAGAGAAAATATCAGGAAGATGGTATTCAAGTGAACAAAGTTTGTGAACTCATTTTGGTAAAGTGGCAAAGCCATTTCCTCGCATGTATACATTAATCAAACATTTCTGTACTAAATATTTATTATTTGTGTATATATGTGTATGTCTGCATACACACACACTTAAAGAGGTCCCTTTTTGTTTATTTTTTATCGAAGTGTAGTTGACATGCTATTTACATATTTGTTTTGTTTTGTTTTGTTTGTTTTGTTTTTGGTTTTTTTTTTAATTTTTTATTTTTTATAAACATATATTTTTATCCCCAGGGGTACAGGTCTGTGAATCACCAGGTTTACACACTTCACAGCACTCACCAAAGCACATACCCTCCCCAATGTCCATAATCCCACCCCTTCTCCCAACCCCCCCCCCCCCAGCAACCCTCAGTTTGTTTTATGAGATTAAGAGTCACTTACGGTTTGTCTCCCTCCCAATTCCATCTTGTTTCATTGATTCTTCTTTAAGCCCGCTATAATGTGAGCTCCTTTAAATCAGAAAAGATGTCAATATTGTTTCTTTAGTGCTTAACATTGTATTTGCCATGTAATGTTCTCAATAAATGTCTGGTGAATATCTGATGTAATAGATCTAAAGCGAAGTATAGGGACGCCTGGGTGGCTCAGTTGGTTAAGCAGCTGCCTTCGGCTCAGGTCATGATCCCAGCGTCCTGGGATCGAGTCCCACATCGGGCTCCTTGCTCCACAGGGAGCCTGCTTCTCCCTCTGACTCTTCCTTCCACTCTGTCTACCTGTGCTCGCTCTCACTCACTCTCTCTCTCTGACAAATAAATAAATAAAATCTTTAAAAAAAAAAAAAATAAAGCGAAGTATAGAAAAATAAGAGTAAACTCGACTTCTTTGCTACACTTTGCCTAGGAGGAGCCAGGAGGATAGAAGTTGTAAATAACTTACATGCTTGAATTTCGTCTAAGCATGGGTTTCTGTATGCAGTGGGGTAGTGGGTCTAAAACAAAGGAAGATGGGAATGGGGGTATGATGGCACTTTACCAACATCAGCAGGAACAAAGATGTAAGAGAGTGCTTCCTGAATTTACAAATCTAGCTTTATTAAGCCACATGATTAACTGATAAATATCATAGATATGTCATAGATATGTGTCCATTTTTGTTATAATTTTAATCAAGCATTATATATCAGGATCTCACCAGTTTTTAAATTTGGGGGGTTTTGGGCTACTTGAATGGCTGTCAGTTGAATGTCCAACTTCTGGTTTCAGTTCAGGTCATGGTCTCAGGGTGGTGGGATCAAGCCCCATGTGGAGTCTGGGGTCCCTCTCCCTCTGTTCCTCCCCTGCTCACACTCTCCTCTGTCTCTGTCTTTCTCTCTCTCTCAAATAAAGTCTTTAAAAAATGGGGGGGGGTGTTGAGTAGGGGGTCTCTTCTTGTAGAACACAGTTAATATTTTATGAAAAGTATTATTAGCTAGGTTGATGAAAAAGAAATTCCGTGTGTGTGTCTGTTTCTGTATATATGTGTGAATATATTGTTTATTTAAAACATTAAAGCTCCTCTTTTAATCAGGCCCTTTCTACTTATCTAATGAACTTAAAAAGTGGAGAAAAAATCTCTCAGAAGCTGAGCTCTCCTTATTTCTGGAAATAACACATTTTCTCTCGTAATGTTAAATTATCTGAGGATATGAACAGTCATTCTTCACAAAGAAAACAATTATTTTGTGAGTGTGCACATGTGTGTGTAAACAGCGAAGTTGAATTTATGGCTTAGGTTGTATGGCAGTACTTTCTTAACCTAACTTTGTTAATACTCTCAGACACAAACAGTAACAGAGATTAATTACAAATTTTCCAGATGTGGCCTGAGCAGATACGCACTGGAAAAAGGCAAACATCTTGGAAGTTAGCATATTATCATGCTGTACAAATTACTATTAAGTGTGTGAAATCAGTTGTTTTTCAAAACCTCCTATTTGAAATAATCTTGGCAGTATTACATGATTAGCAAACTGTTTTTCGTAGATAAATTGAAAGGTGGATTTTGATCTGTTCTTGTCCAAATGATCAGCGATTTGGAAACTGGTCTCTCTTACTGAAGTGTATTCTATTGTTTGAAGATTTTGTGATTTCTTAGGGAGACAAAAGGAAAAATATACTTTGGAAGAATAAAAGCTGTACTTTTGAAGAATAAAGCAAGAAGTTAACAACTTTTACATTTTACTCATTTGCGCTTACAAAGAAAAATTCCGGTTAATCTTTAAGGAGGAGATTTTGTGGTATACTATGCATATTATGCAGAAAACATTACACAATGTCCTCCATAGCATATTCTGATAATTTCATATTCCCTTACTTCTAGGAACAATGACTTGTTTCATGTTTTACTCTAATGACCGTTTCAGAAGAATGAAAGACTATATTTGTGGGAAATGACATTTCAAAACTGGGATAAAGGGAAGAGCATATTCATGAGGAAAGAATTATTCATTTTAAAGGCAGAGTTGTTTCTGATGCCCAGTAAGTTAGAGGTAAATGTATAGATTATTTCTTCATTCAGTTAATAACTATTGAGAGCTTACCAGGTGCAAAGCTCTGTTTTATCAAAGTTACTTTGAGGAGCAACACAGAAAAAAATTCCTCCTCTAAACTTCTGTTTTATAGAGAGGTGTCCCATTATGAATAGGGAAAACTATAAGATCATGTAAGGTGATAACTATAAGGTAATAAGGTAAATCACGAGATGTACTAGAAAGAAGATAAAACATAAGAGCAAGTGATTAGTAGGGAAAGGAAGTTACAGTTATGCTGGAAGTCAAGGAAGGATTTATGTTCCTGTGGTAGGAATTTAGATTAAGACTTGGTACCTTAGCACTCTGAATATCACAACACACACACACACACACACACACACACACACACTTGTTTAAAACATACATGCAAACACACAAGTCACGTTATATCTATTATTGTAGGCACATTGTTGCCTTTGACCTTAAACACCTACCTTTGTGACTAGTGGGATTCAGGTCCCTGGAAAAGGCTTCAACTCTCTTTGCCTTTTGTCCTCCAAACAAATACAGAGGAGGTTTGGCATTGTCCACTGCTGATATTGAAGTGGACACTGTTTTGGAGTTCATGGAGAATTTGAGCAACTGACTCACTTAGATAAGGAAAAATGCAAATTCTTCTCGGTTAAATGCATAGAGTCTCTCATAGAAAGAATCATTTCTTAGTGCAACAATAGGTCTATTTTCTTGCTATTTGTTTTTAAATTTTTGTTTCTGGAGGTGTTTGCAAATCAGGATAGTATTTGCAGTATATGCGTATACACATGCATACATCTGTGCCTATGTAAATATATATCTATTTCATCTGTATCTATATGTCTACTTATATCTGGTAGATCTAATGTAATATGCATGATGTCTTACCTAAAATCTTTACATTGAGATATAGTCTGTAAACTTTAGAATTGAAAAAAATTGTAATTTTATTATTTACTCTTTATTTAAATATATAAATTTAATATTTACTATATAAAATTTTTATTAAAATATATTTCACTTATATTACATAAATTTAATAATTACATAAATTTAATAATTATATATTAAATTTAATGTAATACATTTAATATTTACTTAAAACACCCAAATTTAAATATATAAATGTTTATATGAAATATATTAAAATGTTATATAATTTTTATTTTAAAACAATAGCCATACATTATCATTTGTCTTTTATCTTTCTAATTCTAATGATTTTAGTTAAAAATAACCATTTAAAAACATGACAAATAATATATTGTTTCTGATATTTATATTACAATGTTTATAACTCTGACAAAAGCATATTCAAATATTATATATTTTAAGTATGTTCAAATATGGTATACTTCAAAATTAAATTTTACTTTTGGTCCTTTTAATCATTATTGTGAATTCATTCCAAATTGTACAAACACACTGAGTACAACAATACAATAAATGATATTGCTAAGTAAAGGCAAGAAAATTAGATTCATGTAATTATTATATAATAGTTTATAAAATATGTATGCCTTTATTCTATTACTAATCTAAATAATCACCAGCCCTTCAATCAGAACACTGAGGCATGCAATAATAATGACATTATATTCAATTATCTGATATTTTGCTGACCTGCTATCACATAAACCCTATTTTTCTATCTATGTACAATATAATTTCTGTGTTATAAGGACATATTTGGAGGATATAAGATAACATAACGTACTCTTGTTAGCTTGTTAGTTCAAGCTCATTTAGACATGAAGTCTGTGGGATACCTTTAACCCAACAAATGTTAGGGTAGAACTGCCTGAAAACAGTATGTCAGCTGCACACTGGCCTGAGAGCAATGAGAGAAAGATGCTTGGGGTGCTAGAAAAATGGCAAGAGGAGCAGTGTGACTAAAGCCTGGATTCCTGGGAAGAATAAAGAAGAGATCATATGGGAAGCTTAAACAGTGATCCAGAGCAGATATGGTCATGGTAATTGTGTAAGTGGAGGAAGATGGAATTCACATATACTTTGGAAGCATTGTTGACAGGATTGCCAAGAGATTCCACACAGGTTATGAATAAAAGAATCAAGATAATTCTTGGGTTGTTTCTTGAGTAAACAGATGATAAACTCGAATAATGCATCCATTTACTGATAGGCAATCAATAATTACTCTGAAGATTGTATTACTACAAATATGGCCAGCAATGTAAAAGTGATGACAGTAACAAGACAATGATGCCTAATGTCTGCACTTATAAAGGATTTACTTAATTGTTTCCTGTTTGATACCCATCACAATCTCGTGAGGCTACTTATTTTCTGAATTTTACAGATAAAATTATTGAAAAGGTACATTGTTTAAGTTCCTTATCCAAGAGCCCACAGGTAGAGACCTAAGAAAGGAGGAGAGAGAAAAAAGAAAGACCTAGAGCAGAGTCCTGACTCAGAATTTCCTACTAATGCCAACTTGAGCATTTATTAATCTTGAGTCTAGTAATTCTGACTTCAAGTACTATCCTTTCTACTATACTGCAGACTGCATTCCCAGGCATAAGGAGGTGACTCTCTGGTCTTTTAATTCTAAATGTCTGTGATTTGTGTGCTTTAACTTGGGTCCAAAAGGTAACAATCTCACAATCCATAAGCATGGTACATTCCTTCATTTATTTAGGTCTTTGTAGATTTCTTTCAACATTTTTTTTATAGTTTCCAGGGCTCTAATCTTGCACAAATTCTTGAAATTTTATCTCTAAGTATTTTATGCTTTTTGATGCAATTGTGAATGGCATTTTTAAAAAATTTGTTGGCTACTGCTGTTATATAGACATACATTTGACTTTGAGGGATATTTACCTTGTAACCTGTGATATTGATAAATTTGCTTGTTTGTTACCTTTTTTGTATATTTCCAAGGGTTTTCTTCAAGACACAACAATCATTTCATCTGTGAACAAAGACAGTTGTAATTCTGTCTTTCAATCCATGTGCCTTTTATTTCTTATTCTTGTGTTGTTACACTGGTTAGGACCTATAGAATAGTTGAGTAGAAGTAGTGCAAATAGATGCCTTGCTTTTTCTCAGTCTTATAGTGGTATTTTTCAAAGAATTTGTCTATTTCATCTAAGTTCTCAAATGGATCACCATAAAGTTTCTTATACAATTCCCTTATCTTTTAATATCTATGGGATCTGTGGTGATGTCTCCTCTTTCATTGCCAACCAAGGAAATATGTGGATTGTCTCTGTTTTTTAATGCCTTATTTATTATGACTTAAGAAATTTTATTAATATTTTCAAAAAAGTAACTTTTGTCTTTCAAATTTTTCTTTATTTTTTACTTTCTATTTTATCAATTTCTGCTACTTTTAAAAATCATATTTCTCTCTATTCATTAGTTTGTATAATCCTATTATGTCTCTTTAAATTCAATGGGATTTTCTTCCACAGTGTTCAATTTGCTGTAAGCTCATCCAGTGAATTTTTGATTACTGACATTCTGCATTTTTTTCAGTAGATTTTTTTGTAGTCAATCCTTTAATATTTTCAACTACATTACAGCTAAATCTAGAATATACCGTATGCCTTGTCCAAAAGAGCTAATAGATAGTTCATATTTATTTAAGCCAGAGGTAGAAATTCTGCCTGATCTCATCAATGTGTATTAGATATCAAACAAGCCATAGCTCTTTTCTAATATCATATCTTATACTCAGCTAAGGAAAAAGGCTGGGGGAATGACATTTTACCATATTTACATACTTTTGGTGTTGAGTATACACCAAAATATACTATAAAGTGAAAAGCTGAATCATTTTTTTTTAAAAAAAGAACCCAAATGAAATGAAAAGGATTATGCAAGGTGTTAAAATGTCCTTAGGCAGTGGTTTTTTACAAACATCTGTTTCCAATATAAGACATAGTTTAAGAAATCATTCACATGAGAACTAAGAACATTTTTTTTTTAAACATTTTATTTATTTATTTGACAGAGAGAAATCACAAGTAGATGGAGAGGCAGGCAGAGAGAGAGGGAAGCAGGCTCTCCGCTGAGCAGAGAGCCCAATGCGGGACTCGATCCCAGGACTCTGAGATCATGACCTGAGCTGAAGGCAGCGGCTTAACCCACTGAGCCACCCAGGCGCCCTAAGAACATTTTTTAAAGCTTTTTGTAAAAAAAAATAAAAATAAAAACTCATATATGACTCAAACATATGTAACAAACACTGCAAGTCAGTCAGACCTCAACATAAAGGGTGAGTATTCCTTAAGGAGGAGATGATCACTTTTACCACAGGGTAAAAAATGAATAATGAAATAGAAATCTATTTAGCTTGCATTCAGTGAGTATATCTCAAACTTTAATCCATTTAAGAGTCATTTAGAGTATTAATCATGCAGATTCCTGGGCATGATTGAGTGGTTCTCTAGAGACATCCAGGAACATTCACCTTTTTTTTCTTTAAATTCAATTAGCCAACACATAGTACATAGTACATTAGTTTCAGATGTAGTGCTCAATGATTCATCAGTTGCATTTAACACCCAGTGCTCATCACATCATGTGCCCTCCTTAATGCCCATCACCTGCATATCACCCCTATCCCTGAAACATTCACTTTTAATTAGCCTTCCAGGTTATTATGTCTTCAACTTCAATCACATGTCCTCAAACCATTAATAGCAGGCAATTAATACTAGATCTCATTTCATAGTTAGAAAGACCAATGAGATAAGTAGCACCATCTTGAATTTAAAATGGATCAAACTGATGCAAGGGCCATTAAAAGATTAAAAAAAAAAAAAAAGATGTTAGCTCAAGTTTTTTTTTGTCTGTAATGACCATGGCCTTTTAGTGAACCACATACCTTGCTTTCCAGTTAGGTATACAGTGTAGCTACATTTTCTGAACTTACCAGAAGTCTGGAAGTTTATCAGACCAACTTAGACCATTACAAACTATTATTTCCTCAAAATACAATATGAGGAGTCATTCAAGTCAAACTTGACAACATCTGCTTTCACAGTTTTCCCATAATTTTCCATTATCAAGTGGAAATTTAGACTTTACATCCTAAGTATGTCTTGAGTCCTTCCACTTCTTTCCATCTGCAACACCATTATTCTGATGCAAGCTACCATCTTTTCTCTCAATAGTACTTCTAAAGTGATAATTTCAGAATGCAAATCTGATCATGCTTAGAATATTTCAATGCTTTCCCATTATTTGGGGAATAAAGAATGCAATTCTTTTTTTTTTTTTTTAAGTTTTTTTTTGTTTGTTTGTTTATTTGACAGGCAGAGATCACAAGTAGGCAGAGAGGCAGGCAGAGAGAGAGAGAGGGAAGCAGGCTCCCCGCTGAGCAGGGACCCCAGTGTAGGGCTCGACCCTAGGACCCTGGGATCATGACCTGAGCCGAAGGCAGAGGCTTTAACCCACTGAGCCACCCAGGCATCCCAAAGAACGCAATTCTTAATGTGGCCAGCATATCCCTGAATAGTTTGGGAGATTTCCCTCTCTCTCTACTATAGATCCTCTGGACTTTTACAGCTCCAAAATATGCCATATTCCTTTCCATCCCAGGGCCTTTGCACATACTGTCCCCACAAGCTGCAATTCTCCTCACCTTATCTTTATCTAATAATCTTTCATTTTGGGGGTCTGAACTTAGTTATTTCCTCCTCTTGGAAATCTTGTGGATCTCCAAGAATAAGTCACATTACCCAGTTATAAATTTGTAACACACCCCATATCTATTCTTATTAATGTCTTCATTTTATATTTATATCTGCTATCATGCATAATATCTATCTCCCAATTAGGTTGTAGACTTTATAAAAGTAGACAAAATTTACTTCTGTTTCCCATTTTCAACATTTATTCAAGTTCCTAGAACACATGAAATATTTTATGAAAAATCATGCAAATTAATTAATTAGCTTAACAGTGAATTTCTTGGCAAGAAGAACAATGTAGTTAAAGAAGTATGGTTTTGAAATGCTTATTTCTAAAAGAAATTTAAGGATTGCCTAGAAAAGTAGTATTATAAAGCCTTAATTTTTTTCATAGGAAATCACAACTAAGTCAGAATAATAGAACAAGAATTGTAAATTATAAAACATTTGTGCTAACAACATTTAAGAATTAATATATAATCTAATTTAAAATACATTTATAAGATGCTAAAGCTATCTCTAAGAATAAAATTCCTATTATTTCCTAGAAAATATCATGGTGACACAGGGGAATTAGATGGAAACCAAACAAAATCATCTTTTTGTGATTCAATATTGGATGGGCTATTGGAATCTGTGACCAAAATACATCTGTGGATACAAACACAAGCTCAGCCTTATTCTTTTCTTTGAGCCAGCCAAGATCTGCTTATAAATCACTCAGAAGCACGAATAATAGGGTATGTCTTTTCTGAGGACTCACTGTTCATAATGAATTTTCCCTAGTTAGCACTTAAATATCCATGAAGCAGATTTCTGAATTTTTCTATTTTAAAAATGAAGTAACTGTCACTTCAGTTATTCTGCAGTTGACACACAGTCCAAATAAAGTATGTAAAGCATCATTTACCAAAATATCTTCTGTAGGACATGAGTAACAGGTAAGATGTTAACTGCTTTTCTTTATTTAAATAAATTAGATTTTGATTCCTGATATAATAAGTTTAAAAAGTTAACTCAGTTTTTTTATTGTGGGAATTCTCAGAAATGAGTTTAATGTTTTAATATGTATTGTGATCCTCCAAAAAGAGTTAAATAGAACACAGAATTTCCTATATTTATTTGGCCTCTTAAAATGTTAATACAGTTCAAGAAATATTTCAAGAAACTCCCATGGTTTGTAGAGCACAGTTAGGTAAATTGTGATATTATAATGTGTGTGGTTTAAAACCATATAAACAAAGTGTCAGTATTTTCTCTCACCTCAAGTTTCACCTCCTTTTGGCATGTTTGGGAAAGGCACTGGGGGAGAAAGGATTGTTTTTAAGTTGACTGTAATGTGCTAAGTTCCATAATTTTCTAAATAATTTTCTAACTTATTTTCCTTGTTTGAAGATCAGGGAGATTAAAAAGACCCTGAGCTCATTGACTATTAACTAATGGGCATAAAGTTTTAGTTAAGCAAGATGAATAAATTCTGGAGACGTGCTGTCCAATACTGTTCCCATAGTCAATAATACTGTATAGTATACTTAAAATGTTAAAAGGGTAGACTCATATTATGTTCCTACTCTGATAAAATAAAATAAACAAAATAAAATAAAATAAAAATTTGTGAGATCAAGATACATTTAATTTGGTATCAAAACAAGGCTTACATGACTCCAAACCCTGTGTTCTTTCTACTAAATTTAGATCTATTCATGTCAGTACCTTTCCCTGAGAAGCAATTCCACATAATGGTTAAGAACATGGGCTTTGGGTTGAGACTGCTCAGGAATAGCTATACCAACACCAACAAGATGTGTAAACTTGTTATTTACATAAACTATCCAAAAATTCAGTATTTTCATCTACACGAGGAGATGAATAATAGGCTTACCATGAAAATTAAAACAAATAACAAATATAAAAAGGTACAGTGAGCATCCCTAAATAGTCACTACTACTTGTGGTTGGAGAAATTGTCTTATAAATAGTTTTGGTACATAAACAAAATACAGAGAATTGAGAGATTTATTCCAAAAAGTCGAACAATAAATATTGAGGGGGAAAAAAGTTAAAGTATTTTATTTGCAGTTTACTTTGATCATTGTCTTTCATTAGTTGTTACCAGGGTTTTTAAACCTGGGTTAAAGAAGTTTTATGATCAGATATGTTTTATAAAGTTCAGGACTACTGAATCATAAGCAAATTTTTAACTGTTATACACAGCTGTAGACCTTGTCCCTCTGAAAGAAGTTTCAAGACTGTTTCCAGATTTTTCACTCCTGAAATTTAGTAATCTCTTGTATTTCTGTCCACATTGTTTGTTTTGATACAGGTTACATGGCAAGACCTTTTGTCCTATATAAATGAAATCATTTCACGGAGATTTTCAAGTGTTGAAATTCCCAGTTCTCTTTGTATAGCCATATAATAAACCTTCAGGGACCACCTTTTGATAATTATCAGCTATACAGAAAAACGTAGATGGCATTTTGCAAGTACTTTAAATGTCAGGCTGATGATCAGCCTACCCAGGCACACACACCTGTGTTCGAGAGTGATTCGATAATGCCACCATCTACATGATTTTTGCTGAAAAAATACTAAAACTACAGAGTGAAATGTGTAAATACAAGAAAGAGCTTAAGAGGAATCATTTTTATTAAATAGTTAACAATATAATAAGACCATTTACTCTTACTGTTCATCTCCAAAGTGCATTAGCAAAGCACATTAAGAAAAAAGGGTGTGATACTCATTTTGAACTCTAATTAATGCCAGATATTGCGTTTGCCCAGAAATATCTATACTCTTCCTTGTACCTCATGGTAAGACTAAGACTCTCAGAACCTATTCAGCAGTCCCTTTGGCCAGCAGTGTTCTATTAGCTCAGCCAATGGGAGGCATTCCTTTGAGATCGGGATGGCGGAAGAGAAGTAAGCCATACTTTATGGTAGGAGCTATCAGTAACCAACTGGTCCATGATAGACAGTGAATGTGGGGTTTGTTCCCTGGTTCCCTGGTTCCTTTAAAGAATCTGTTATCCCAGTGCTTCAGAAGAAATAGACCATTGGGGGTCACTTTCACACTATCTTTGGACTTCCAGAATTCCTAAAAGTGCTCTAACCATCTGCTCTAGGAGTCTAATGCCATGTACTGAATTACATTTTTCAAAGATATCTAGAATGACTTCTATTTTCCAGAACAAATCTTGATGATTATAGATAGCATAATGAAAGTCACAACTGAAGTGAGAATAAGAGTAAGTATAGCACCACACTGGAAACCTAGAAACCTGGGTTCTTGTGTTAATTTTCCTGTTAACTTGCTGGGTGACTCATAATTATACCTTCCAGGGCTCAATTTATTCATTCATGGTTTCAGATTATGTCAGGGGTGAATTTTTCCAAAATATTTAAGGAAAAGACAACATTAATCTTACACACTTATACCAGATAATTAAAAAAAAAGAAGGAACATTTTCTATTGAATCTTAAAATAACATTACAAGAGATAAAAATTACAAGCTAATTTCAAGCTAATCATTATTAATCTTTATATAATTTTTGCATAAACTTAAGTCAAAGTGCTCTTAATTTTATAGTTTTAAATAAAAACTCTTAGATTTTTTTTTAAAAGATTGCTATAAATCACATGAGTGAAGGCAAAAATGAAAATCCAAAAAGCAATAGACTATAGTCTGGGAGAAAGGCCATTTATGGAACATTATCACCTAGCTGACACTGTTAATATTCTCACTCCAAAGTAAGAGTTTAAGATGGCTTGGGGGTGGGAATTTTTGTCTGTTTTGGGGATTTGAATTAACAGAGCAGGACAAATTTCAGAGGGGAGGTAGGTAAAGGAAGCTTCAACTACTGAAAATTTGTTCATCATACTTTTGCTTTAAAGAAGAATGCATCTAGGATGACTTGTATCAAACGAAAGGTAATATAGAAAAACCTAGATAGTGACACTGTTTATAAACACTAAGCATTTTAAAGCTTGAAATAGATAAAACTTTGGTTTAAAACAGCATGTAAAGGGGCACCTGGGTGGCTCAGTGGGCTAAAGCCTCTGCCTTCAGCTTAGGTCATGATCCCAGGGTCCTGAGATCGAGCCCCGAGTCGGGCTCTCTGCTTGGCTGGGAGCCTGCTTCCCTTCCTCTCTCTGCCTGTCTCTCTGCCTACTTGTGATCTCATCTGTCAATTAAATAAACAAAGTCTTAAAAAAAAAAAAACAACAACCCAGCATGTATATTTGAATAATAGAGGAGCAAACTAAAAAATGGAAAATTCACCTATAAATCTATTCTCTCGAACAACTCTTGTTACCACCATTTCCCTGTGATATTTTTCAAACATAGTCAGGATTATTGTGCGTTATTGTAAGTGAGTAAAAGGAAATGAGTTCAGATGTGACTTCTTCCTCTTACTATGAGTTCACAAAGTGAAGAAAGAGGTACTCACTGGTGTAAACTAGGCGAAGTCTATAGGATCAGACAGCAAAGTGAAGACAACCTAAACGCAGGGAAGGAGCGTGCACCTGTTGAATGAAAGTCATTATGATTTTCAAGTGAGAATGAATATATTTTATTTCAGCTTTTTCAGTGTTTCAATATTCAGCTCAAACGCAGCCTCCTTTAGAAAGCTCCATAGTTCTCTTCTCCCGGGTAGAATTCCCCTTTCTTTGCACCTTCATGGTATCCTAAACAGACTTCACCATAAATTCTGTAATACTTCATTGTACTTTCTCACCCTTTCTGTATCAGTTTCAATACCATTCCTCAGGGAAAATGGAATGACACCCGTGAAGAGGTTAAGCCTTCAGTGTACACTCCTATGATGCCCGCAATTTTGCTTCCTAGCAGTTTAACGGTGGATTTATGTACATAATTATCTATTTTATGTCCTCTCCCAACCAGCTGATAAACTATAAGGGAAGAAACTATGTCATTACTTTTGATGGTTTTGTTCCTTTGAACGGAGCCCAGTGCCTGTCATCTAACACACATTCAAAAATGTTTGAAAAAGAGAAGAGGGACAGAAGGAAGGAAGGAGGCTCGAAATGGAGTTTTCCACCAAAGAAGATATGTTGCGTGACAAGGTGGATGGGGGGGTGTAGAACAGAGGGGGCACATTCTTGTAAACTGTCTCTACATGGAAAAAACAAACCAACAGATAACAAAAATAAGGAGTGACCTTATCAAAGGTATGGAATAATCCTGCATTCCTCTCCCATTCAAAAACAAACAAACAAACAAAAACAAAAACAAAAAAAACTGCCCTGTAGCTGCTTCTTGAAGTCATCGACAGCCCTTCTATCCCATACATCCGGCCCCTGCTGACTTTGGCAGTTTTGCCCCCCCCACACACATCCATCTGCCTTTGTGCAAAAAGGCTTGTTCTTTTTCTTTCAGAATAGGTCATTCATGTTTACAAAGTTGGCCGTGCTTTTTATTTTTTAATTTTTTTTCCTTTAATTTTAATGTCTGGGATCTAATCTGCTTACTTGGACATCACCGAGGCTGGCTCGTGGGCCGACCGAGCTGAACAATAGCTCCTGGGATTTCCAAGCCCCACGCGCAAAGACGCGAGGCAGTCTGGGGAAGGCTGAAGCACGGATTTCATTTACCCTCAGGAAACAACACCGATATTCGCGTTTCTTTTTGCTTATAAAAGGGAGGATATAGGGTGGTGAAAAATAGTTTTGCCAGTCTATCTTCAAATGGGTCTTTGGGAGGCTGGTAGGAATTTTCAAACATAATATAACAAAATCAAGAAACAAAAACGTTCCTTTTCATCTGCACAGAGGCTCTGTTGAAGCTGGAAATACTTGTGGGATATCAGGAATGAAAAATGTCAGCATGCACACTGCCCAGCCTGGCCTGGTTTATGGCTCCCACCTCGTGGCCGTCATTACTGTCCAGTAAAAGAGCCTCTTTGTCCCTGGAGCATTGCTTTTCAAAGACAAGAACCATCCCCAAGCATCCTCTCACTTTCACATATAGGTCATGGCATTCCGAGAATAATGCGAAGGATGGCCCAAGGGCCAGTTCTCTCAGTCACTGGGACACAGAGATATTTAGTACTGGTTCAGCTAAGCCTTTTTGCTCCTACAAATTTCCTTCCCAAATGGAAAGTCATTTTTCAAGGAAAAAGACCTGAGTTTTTCAGTGGCTTGAAATACAAGGCTTGTAAACAAATAAGAGGCCAAAGTAGGGGGAAGGGGAAGGTAGGAGGGACACACAGGAGACCTAGAAAGAGGGACATGTCATTTAAAAGCCCTAACCTAAAGCCTGCATTAGTGGTGGGGGCGGGGCGGAGAGGTTGTGGGTGTGGGTGTGTGCTTTGAAATCCACAAGAGGAATGCCAATCCCACAATTCGGAGCTGAAATGATCCAGATCTTGAAATGAGCACATTTCCTGATGGTTTTGGTAGATTGAGAAACTTGGTTTATGGAGGGAGACAAGATGGACATGACTCTTCTACCCTCCTCCAGAAAGCTCCCTACACCTCCAGCCTCAAGTCACATCCTAGAGGGGAAAGATGAGATTCTGGCACAGCCGCAGAATGCAGTGGTCTGTTTCTTAGAGGTAAGAGCGCTGAACCCTGGCTCTCTCGAAGCGAGTCATCTTCAAGTCCAACTTAGTGGTTCACGTTTGTTAACACTGTGCCACCAAAGGGGGACAATTCCTTCTCTTTCTGGATGTCGGCTATGAACGCCAGCCAAGCCGTCTTGCTGAAGTCAGATCTAACCAGTCTTCCTGCGCCTCAAACCCACTGAAAACAAGAGTAGGTGATTTTTGCATGAGATCAGTCATGACTGAAGTGGTTGAGGTGGCATGGATATGTGATATGTAATAGAGGATATGGTCACGGCCCAAAGCAAAAACTTAAAAAATAAATTGAAGAGCCAATAGAGAGACAATATCAGAACAAATACATACCTCCTAGACACAAGCACTAGACAGCACTGGGCTTCATTTTCATCCTGGTACCTTTAGACAGATATGTAACTTCTCTGTAACTGAATTTATATGCCTCACCTCTCCAAATACCTTGTTTTCTACTAGAAAAGAGAGGCTGTCTTATATTCTTTAGTCCCTCACAATGCTTAACAAGTGAGCAAATGCTATGCACCAGCTATTGCTCTAAAATAATAGTCCCCAAACCTCATAAGCCAAGGTTTGTATCTATTTATTTATATCTAACATGTTCACATAACTTACCAATGGTAGAGCAAGTACTCGGTACTCCAGTCTAAGCACTCTTGTCTTCACAGCTTGCTCTAACCAGGAAGTCGTAATAAAACTTGGCATTTTCTTGTACTTTATTTTCCCCTATTATTTCTCTATGATGACTCTTGAAATTACAACTCACTTTCATGTGTGTAGGCGAAGGATAGAGATGTAGAAACAACTTAAGTCACATTTTCTACCTCTCACCCTAACTTTGAAAAGAACTCACTCATTCATGCATATGTGCATTGATTGATGGATGGATATGCCAAATATCTCTGTGAAGAAAGTGTGACTTACGTGTTTTTCAAGTTCAGGTGTTATAGGCTTGGGAAGAGGGGCCATGCAGGCTTATGTTAAAATGACCCTATATGGGGTTAAATGTTAACCCCATCCTTTGAATGGAGGAGCGGACTGGATCGGTAGATCTAAGATGGTGGAAGGCATTCTGGGTTTGGATGAACAGACCTGTTCTCTCGAATACCAATGAGTTTTCCCAGCAGAAGATTGCATAGATCCACTGAGAGTGGAAGAAACTAGACCATGGTTAGAGAAAGGATGTGATTCTTAGACCCACAGGCAGGCAGAAGGTGTGTCTTGCTCTCAGAAATAGTCTCTTCCATCAAAGCACTAAACAGGGTAACTGCGGGGTGGGGGGGTCTGGTTTGGTTAAGTGTGACTGGAAATTCTTCTAGTTGTTGGAAGAAGTATATAGAGGCTGCTTTTAGGCAACAAGCTTGAGCAATGAAAACTTGAACAAGGCTAAAGGGCTCACAGTGACCACTGAGCTGACACAAACAGTCTCATTAAAAGAGCCACCTGGAAATAGCCATAGGTCCTAAATGACCAAAGGGCTACTTGCCACCAGCCATGGACGATTTCTAAGATTAGTGAAGAGAGAATATTCCATACGTTCCCATGCTTCACCACTCCAACCTCGTGGCAGACACTCTGTCCTCTGTTGTCCTGTCTGTCCCTCCCTCACATGTATTCAGTAAACTTGTATCTCTTTGTTCCACCTTGGGTGGATCCTTTCATTGCCTCTGCCACCAGGTCCCATCCAATGGGAAGGTGCCTCAAAGTAGACACTTCCATGTAAAAACTACTCTGCGTGGCCACATATGCATAGGTTTCTATTTTCCCAGTACAAATTACTAAGTGTTCCCTATTCCATTGCCTTCTGAACTCACAGGTGATTTCTCTCCAGATACTATCTCACTTCTCTCTCTTCTCTTGCCTTTTTTCCTTCCAAACCCAGGAATCTTCTTAGATAGGGCTTGCTTCTTTGTTCTCAGCTCTGTATTTGTACCAGTGGACACTGCCCCCCTCCACCCGCTCAGTACCTCTCCTGGCTCAGTCTGATCCATGATGTCACCTCCTTGACCATATAATATCTCCATCCATACTCTAGATTTACAGGTGGCATCCAGACAGTAAAAATCTAGGTAAAGGTAGACCAAGACATGCTTATATTTATCAATTTCTAAATTTTGTGAAAAGGAATAATGAAGATAGTATCCTTTTTTACAAATAGTAAAAAAAAATAGTCAACAAATACTGTTCTGTTATCATATTCCAGGTACTTTGCAAGGCCCTGGGAAGAACATATGGGACAGGGAGATACAATCCCAGTTGATAGGAAGCTTAAAGATTAATGTGTTTGATCACTAACATTATCTGGTTACTAGCAACACTTTTTTGATTATGCTATGTTTTGTTTTGTTTTACTTGCAAGGCTTTTAAATGATTATTTGAGGAGTGCCTGGGTGGCTCAGTGGGTTAACACCTCTGCCTTCGGCTCAGGTCATAATCTCGGGGTCGTGGGATCGAGTCCCGCATCAGGCTCTCTGCTCAGCGGGTTCCTGCTTCCCCCTCTCTTTGCCTGCCTCTCTGCCCACTTGTGATCTCTCTCTCTCTGTGGCAAATAAGTAAATAAGTATTTTTTTTTAAGTGTTTTATCAAGGGTTGCTGCTATGTAAATGGAAGTAAATTTAATAATATGAAACTTATAGCATCTTTTATTTCTTCTGTCATTATAGAAAAAATGTCGTAAAACTCTTTCAAGTCTTTAGAATCTCAAACTGACCTATGACGTTCTCCTTCCCTCAGCCTATCAGTGCCTTATATTAAAATGCTCTCAAAATTGCTTAACGAAATGTTTCTATTTATACTTGGTTTAGTAAAGTTTAATTTTAGCCAAATCTAATTTTGTAAACCAAACTGAATTCTACTTATTTTTGGCTTATTAAGTTTATTTCTAACATAATAGCACAGCTATGGTATTTGCTAAAGTAGCATAAAAAATAGAAACGTACCAGGGCACTTGAGTGGCCCAGTGGGTTAAGCCTTTGCCTTCAGCTCAGGTCGTGATCTCAGTGCCCTGGGATGGAGCCCTGCATCGGGCTCTCTGCTCTGCGGGGAGCCTGCTTCCCCCTCCTGCTCTGCCTGCCTCTCTACCTACTTGTGATCTCTCCCTCTCTCTCTGCCCAATAAATAAATAAGTAAATAAATAAATAAATAAATAAATAAATAGAAATAGAAACCTACCTAGATTTACCCTGTAAACTGTTTGTTTTACCTTGGATGATTTCTTGAAAAGAAACAGATACATAAAATGTAGGTCGTGAGATGTAAAATGTTTAATTCCTTAACATTAGCAGTGTTTTCCAGTTTACAAAAATCTATGGTTATCATATAGATTTAATGAGATTAGTCTAAAGTTTCTTAGACATTCTCAGTAAATCTAGTTTTTCTGTTAGTGAGACGTATGGGACACCCCGGTGTCAATACCTGGTTAATTGTCGTTTTTTGTTTTTTTGTTTAATTTTTTAATTTTTATAAACATATTTTTATTCCCAGGGGTACAGGTCTGTGAATTGCCAAGTTTACACACTTCACAGTACTCACCATAGTACATACCCTCCCCAATGTCCATAACCCCACCCCCCTCCCCCCAGCAACCCTCAGTTTGTTTTGTGAGATTAAGAGTCACTTATGATTTGTCTCCCTCCCAATACCATCTTGTTTCATTTATTCTTCTCCTACCCCCTTAACCCCCCATATTGCATCTCCACTTCCTCATATCAGGGAGATCATATGATAGTTGTCTTTCTCCGACTGACTTATTTCACTAAGCATGATACCCTCTAGTTCCATCCACGTCATCACAAATGGCAAGATTTCATTTCTTTTGATGGCTGCATACTATTCCATTGTGTATATATATACCACATCTTCTCTATCAATTCATCTGTTGATGGACACCTAGGTTCTTTACATAGTTTGGCTATTGTAGACTTTGCTGCTATAAACATTTGGGTGCAAGTGCCCCTTTGGATCACTATGTTTGTATCTTTAGGGTAAATACCCAGTAGTGCAATTGCTGGGTCATAGGGCAGTTCTATTTTCAACATTTTGAGGAACCTCCATGCTCTTTTCCAGAGTGGTTGCACCAGCTTGCATTTCCACCAACAGTGTAGGAGGGTTCCCCTTTCTCCGCATCCTCGCCAGCATCTGTCATTTCCTGACTTGTTAATTTTAGCCATTCTGACTGGTGTGAGGTGATATCCCATTGTGGTTTTGATTTGTATTTCCCTGATGCCAAGTGATGTGGAGCACTTTTTCATGTGTCTTTTGGCCATTTGGATGTCTTCTTTGCAGAAATGTCTGTTCATGTAATTGACGTTTTTTATTGCGTTATCTCAAGCATGGAGCAGGGTGCCATGCATGACACATCTGTAACAGGTGTACTGTGGGTGCCCACTCCCTTCTTCATCTTCTGGTTAAAATAGAATTTGGTGATGTTATACCTGCATATATCACAATACTGTATTAAACACATTTTATTAATATTGGTACTTTAAAAATATTTTTTTGATTTTCTTTATTCTCTTTTTTTTGTTTTTTCAGCTATTTTTATTTTTTTTAATTTAATTTAATTTCTTTTCAGTGTAACAGAATTCACTGTTTATGCACCACACCCAGTGCTCCATGCAATACATGCTCTCCATAATAATGCCAGTGTTTGAATATCACAAGGAACCCTGCTTTATTGGCCTGGAATAAAAAACTGGACTGGATGGGGGCACGGTCGGGGAGTGGGGGACAAGGAAGGACAGGTATTCTGTCACCTCCTCATCCGTCTCCTCTGGGTTCCGCAGGAGAAGCTGACAGCCTTACTATGACGTGGGGGAATACATAATCTCCTACCCTGCCCTGGGATGTTTAGAGCTTTCGTTATGGACCGTATTACTGATTCTTTGACCTTTCCAATCTTTCCTTCCATATTCCTACTTTGGTTCTTCTGTTCCTTCCTAAATTTCACCCTGGAGTTTGTTTCTCATTAAACTGGAGGATCTTCTCACTCAATGTGACCTTATAGCAATGCTAAAACACCAGCTATGCTCTTTCCAGAATCTGATGCTCATAGCAATTATCTCTTGACAATTATGGTTCCTAGGGAAAAATCATATTGTATGCGTTTGTATTTCCTCAATTCCATATTTTGGGGAAGGAATATGTCCTATGGGAGAGATAAGAGAAGAAGACTGAATCCAAATTTGGTTCTATCCTGAGTTAACTGGGCAAAGGTTAGGCAAGTTACCTAAGTTTCTTGCATAATTTTCTCAGTGATGCTGTTTTTTTGTTTTGTTTTGTTTTGTTTTTTGTCTTCCACAATAAGATTATAAGAATTTAAGATGACAGATGGCAGCGGTATTTAAAGCGTGGTCTAGGCATACATATGCATCTCTGGGACACTTTCATGAGATCGACAAGGGAAAACTATTCTATCAAGACATGATTTGTTTTCCCCTCACATTGTCATGTGAGTATACCAAGTATAAAAGGTTCATTAATCTGGTTTTAGATTACACATTGCAATTAATTGTTAAGGAAATAACGCCTGTAGAATTTTGAAATAGTATCAAAGAAGAACATCCACAATTATCTAACTAGACTATGAAAATACTCTTCCCTTTTCCAACTATATATCTGTGTGGGACCAGATTGTTTTCATACACCAAACAAAATAACACATTGTATCAGACTGACTGTGGAAACAGATATGAGGACCCAACTCTCTTCTTTTAAACTTGGAATTTAAAAGATTTGCAAAAATGTAAATGTAAACAGTGCTACTGTTCACTGAACCTTTTTGTTGCTGTTTATTTTGGAAAACACAGTAATTATTAATTAAAAGTAGACTATTTATGTTTCCATATAATGGATTTATTGCTATTTAAAAGAAATTAATAGATAATATTCTTTTAAATCTCTTTAAAATTTTGAATGCAGTAAATATCAATAAATATAACACACATAAAAAGAAGATCTTTGGTGTCTTCAATTTTTTTAAGAATGTAAAGGAGCCCTGAACTAAAAATTATGAGAACTACTGATACAGGGAATGAAGACATGTAATTTATATCATACCCACATACTTATTAAACAAATATGGAAAACCTGAGCTCATAGCTTGCTTTGGAAAGCAAGAGCAAAGTTATTTTCATTTCTTTTTTCCTTTCTTTCTTCCTTCCTCTCTCCCTCCCTCTCTCCCTTTTTCTCTTCCTTCCTTTCTTTGTTCCCTACTTTCTTGATCTTTCTATTATCTTTCTAGATCATTCTAATATCTTTCTGATATTACTTTAAGATCTTTCTTTTTTTTTTTACTTTAAGATCTTTCTAATGTCTTTATTATCTAAAGTCTTTCCATTCTTTCTAATATCTTCTCTAATGTCACCCATCTCAATTAAGAAATCGTTAAATGTAACCAAACATAGTATTTGCTTTATTGAAATCTTTTTGTGTAAAAAAGAATCCAGTATAAAAATCCATATTTAATGTCAGTAGGTCACTTGGTTGTATTTGGGAATAAAGTAGAGACAAATCAGGATACTATCTATTTGTCCATCTGATGTATAGTATATATCAGTAATGAGATGAAATTGCAAAACATCTGGAGGAGGAGAAATGATTCATCATCGCTGTGATTTGGCCAAACTGGCCAATTTGCTGGGAGAAATAACACAGGAGGCAAAAGATTAAGGCATATTCCATTTGCTTCTCTGCTGTGAGCTCTAATCAAGTGAGTTCTGAACTAGCACGGTCCATTTGCCGAAATCTACATCTGCGTGGGACACAGGAGTGGGTGACACCAGGGACCCGCCCTCAAGGGGCTCACAGTCTCTCGGACTAGCCAAGTAACCAAACAACTCATGCAACTCAGGTTGTTACCGGTCTTATAATCAAATTGTAAATTATGAACTAAAGACATAAAAGACTAAATAATTCTCTAAAGTAGTCTCTGTGTAGTTCTAGGATCCAGTGTCCATACTGACTAGATGCCAAGGCTACTGGAGAATATGCCCAGAAGTAGACATCTGAATGTAGCCCTTATGAGTGAGTACCATTTCTCCAGAGAGGAAATGGAGGAGACCATTTCATGCGGACACTGCGTAGTATAATAAAAAATGCACATCACTACTATTAATAACAAAAAGTAGTATTCACTGAGTCCTTGCTCTACGTCCAGGGGTGTACTACGCACATCATTTGTGATTTTGCATCTAATACTCATGATGAGATAGATGGCTGCTATCATTGCCCTTCCTTCATAGACCGGAAAACAGACCTGGCAATCTAGGGAGTTCATCACAGCTGATAATTGTTTCCAGCCTAGGCTGCCCAAATCTGGCATCTGGGTCTTTCACTTCAGTGGTATACAGTCTTCTAAACATGTCACTTTTTCCTATGGTCTTTTTTTCCCCTGTCCCCATTCCGACCCCCAGACCTCATCTCCCGGGTCTCACCACCAGGTCAACACCGCCTCCCGGGAGCCCTCCCCAGAAAGCACCAGTTCCCTCTTCTGTTCACTGCACTTGATTGGTACATGCTGGTTGTACTTTATCCTGGCTGCCTGCGATCCTCCCACGGCCAGAGCCAGAATGGAAGCAAAGACTGGGGAGCCCCGGTGGCAGGAGCACGGCTGTTTGTAACTGGAAGCCAAACAAGCCACTTGGCTTTGAAGGCACAAGAAAGCCTTCATTTAGATACTAGGCGAGAAAGATCAAAGCCGAGAAGGACAAACACGCCTGTTGTCTGCGGCGGGCAGCACGTTACCAGAAGGGAGCCCCACATCCTTTACTGCAAAGCAGATGCACTATAGCTGAGAGGTTACCATAAACCAAATAAATACTGTCGCACAACCTTCCCTTGAAGTCTCGTGGAAACAAAAGCATCGGGGCTTTCACCTGAAACAGAGACGGCCTTGCCCTCTCTGCAGCTGGCGCGTGGCCTTCTGCCCCATACTTGCTTATCATGTCTTAGATGAACACCGAACATCTTCTAATAAAATCACCAGAAAGCCCAAAACCATTTGAGATACGTCTGAGAGAACAGAAGCATGATTTCAATGAAAGTGGTCTCTGGAAAGTGACATACAATGATTTCTTTGCAAATCATGGAGGTTTCAGGTTCAGAGTAGGCAAGGAAGAGAAGCCAACCATGGCTCTCATAAATGAACACAGGAAACAGAAGGTCCTTTTCACAATTCTAGTTGAGGAACTCCCTAACTGAAAAGGGACACATAAATGCAAGGAGCTTCTACTCTATGGCAAGTAGAATTTTAGATTTTTTAAAATTATGTTAATTGCAGGATAGTTAACATCCAGTATTATATTAGTTTCATGTATACAATGTGGTAATTCAACAATTCTATACATTACTCAGTGCTCATCACGACGAGTGTGCTCTTAATCCCATTCACCTATTTCACTCGTTTCCCCCCCACCCCGGTAGCCATCAGTAATATACATGATTGTATCAGATTGCTATCATAATCCTGTGAATTTGGAATGATTAGTTCTATAGATGGAAGAACATACTGAGTTTTTTTCCTTAAGGTCGTAGAGTAAGTGGCAGGACTACGTTGCGAACTCTTTCCTTCAAAAATACTAGATTTTAATTAAAGTTACTTTGTAATGAATTTTTACCAGCTAGGAAACTGAAACTCTGGCAAGGAAAATTTAGGAACATGACACAAAGCAATTAACTTTAGGAAGAAAATATTTCATCTGTTAATTTGAAGGAAAAAGAGATAGATTTAAGAATTTAGTAACTTAAGCATTTGTAACAAGCAAGCATATTCAACCAACGGATTTTAATCCTCAAACTTCATTTCTAAACACAATTTTGAATGCATGCATGCTAGAGTAAAAAATTCATCCTGACTTGTCTAGGAGTGTCCCAATCAGACCTTCTGTTTTGTGCTGGAGATTTGTGGTAAGTAGGAATAGTCTAATTGCTAGTCTGTAATTGTTAGAGGCAACAGAAATTAATGAAATGAAATCCAACCATGATCGGAGTTACTAAATTAGTTATGTAGTGCATTAACAAGGGGACTTGTGTTTACAAAGTTTCCAGTGTGAGTGACATACATGACAATGTGAAGGTTGAATAGATATTAGCCAGATATTAAGGGGTCTGGGATGAGGGAGATTCCAGGCAGAGGGAGAAGCATGTGCAAAGACAGGATGGCAGAAGGGAAGGGACCTTGGTACGTAGGAACAATTAAGGAAGGTGAGGATTACGTCAGGATTACGTCAGGATAGAGCAAGGAAGAACAAAGGGCAAGAGACATTCATACGTAGGTGGAGTGGCCAATTCAAAGGTTAGTAAAGTGAATTAAAGTTTGGGGTTTTACTCCAAGAATAAAGAGAAACCTTTACGAGGATTGGGAAGAGTGAAAGGAAGGAGTGGAGGTTAGGTTTGACATATTCCCATGTCTACAGTGAAAAAAAAAAAAAAAATCACTGCACTAAGAGCAGAGTGGATGAGAAGAGAACATTCAGCAGACAATGCTGCGGACCAGAGGGGAGACAATAATGGCAGGGGTAGGTGGTCACAGCAGAGGTTGAAAAAAGAGGGAGATAGAAGCAGGTGATTATGTACATTTCTCGATGGAAAATTTGACTGACCTTGATAATAAATTTGATGCTGAAATGAAGTAGAAAAGAATGTTGAAGATGATGCCTATTCTTACGGCTCCTGCAAATGGATGGATGGTAGAAACTTATGTAAGGTTCAGTTTTAATGTTGATTAAATTCTGTTAGTGTTGACATAAAGATGGTCTTTTAATAATAATATCAGAAAATGCATAGATCTTTCCCTGACAAAATTTCTGTAGTCCTCTGCTGCCACTTGTTGACATTGTGCCTTCATGGTGGAGAGATGGCCTAGGAGGCAGAAAAAGCTTACAAGCTCGAACATCAAGTATAGAACTTACAGCACAAATCACACATGGATGAAAATAAGTAAATTATAAGGGATAACTTCAAAGTTCCCTCAAGCTAAAGAGGAATCAAGAGGCAGGTCCACATGAATTAAAATTTTTTAGAACTAATTAATTTTAACTTGTTTTCTTGACTTTATGAGTAATAGGAATTATTCAAGAACAGACTAGTGGTGGCCAGGGGAGTGGGGGATGGGCAAAATAAGTGAAGGGGATTAAGAGGTACAAAGTTCCAGTGACAAAGTGAATCAATCACAGGGATAAAAAGTACAGCATTGGGAGAACAGCCCATAATATTGTAATAACACTGTATGATGACAGATGGTAACTGCACTTATCCTGATGAGAATTGTGTAATGTATAGAAAGGGCTAATCACAATGTTGCTCGCCTGAAACTAATACAGCATTGTATGTCCACTATACTTTAATAATAAAAAAATTTTCTTTTATTAAAAGCTACTTTAAAATTATTTTTGCATCATCCCATGGTCAGATCGTCTGGAACACTTAGCTTATAATAATATTGAATAAAAATAAGAAGCAATTATACATAAATAATACACCCTAATATATAAAATTATATATAGCATATTATATGCTAATATAATAAAATACATAACATATATCAAAATAATATATGTATTAATGTTTCATATATAAATGTATAATACATAGTACATGGTAATATACCATATATATTATATAACAGAATATATAACTTTATATTATGCTTATATTAAAGTAATAAGTCATACTCCAATGTATTTTATAGTTTCACATATATTTTCACATAGATTTTCTCACTGAGTCTTCACTGTGGTATAAATGTCACTGCACTTCTAATAGAAAAGAAGAAATTGCAGCTGGGATTAGGTGGTCGTGGTGAGTCTGAGAGTACAGGATGGATGATGTAATATTTCTATAACATAGAGAGTACCGTATAGGATACAGAATATATCACCTACAATAGATTACATAATATATATTCCCATCGATTCTCTCCTGGAGTCTGCCGTGGTACAGAAGCATCGCTGTGCCCTTCTCCCAGAGGAGGAAATGAGGTGATCTCATAACGTGCCTCAGTTCACTCAGCTCAGTTACGGGGAAGATGTAGGTCTGAACCAGCTTTTTAGACAGGCAATTCCAGGATGGTTCCAACCACATCACAGCCGCTTTAGAGAACGGGTTGACTTTTGCTGTACCTTTTTAAACCAGCTCCTGAGTTCCTGAATGGCAGAGTCTCTTATAAGAATATGCATGACATTATCTGATTAAAAATGACTCAACTGATGACATCCAGAGACAATCAAGCAAACTGACTGTGGCTCACATGTCAGGTTCTGCATGGGAATATTAAAGAGTCCAGTAAGCGTTTGTGTGGGCTATGTCCTTGGCAAGAGTCACACTCTCAGGGCTGACCTACAGCGTGTGCGCCTGGATTTCTCATGCGAGGAGCAGCCTAGCACTCTGGGCTCACAGAACTGGGACCGTCTTTGCAGAGGGGGAGCGAGGGAGCCAGTGTCCTGGCCTGACAAGGCACGAGATTACTGTCCTCGGCAAGCGCAGGTCATTAAGGCTTTAATGACCTCCCAAGAGCCCACCCACCCAGAAGAACAAAGAGTCCTCCAGGTTCCCGGGACAGAGAGCAGAGGACTGGTGTGAGTGTGTGCAGGGGGTTCCTGTGTGGGGGGTGGGGCTGACATCATGCTCTGACTTCATGGTTTAAGCACAGTTAACCCTGAGAGAGCTAAGAGGTAAGTCAAAACATTTAGGGAATTCAGGGCCATTGCAGGGGGAAAAAATAAAAAAATAAAAAATTTAACCCTGCTGCTGCTTTTTCCCATCTGATGCTCACTCTTTATAAAACCAAAAAGCAAGAAAACAAAGAACACAGGAAATATGCGCACACACACACATATACACACACATACACACAAACATTATACACACACATATACACAAACATATATACACACACATATACACACATATACACACATACACACAAACATATATACACACACATATACCCACACGTATACACACACATATACACAAACATATATACACACACACATACACACACATATATACACACATATATACACACACATATACACACATATACACACACATATACACACGTATGCACACACACATACACAAACATACACACACACATACACACATGTATACACACATACACAAACATATATACACACATATACACACATATACACACACATATACACACATATACACACACATACACACACATATACACATATATACACACATATACACAAACATATATACACACACATATACACACGTATGCACACACATATACACAAACATATATACACACATATACACACATACACACACATACACACAAACATATATACACACACATATACACACACGTATACACACACATATACACACACACATATATACACACATATTTATATTTCTATGTATGGTTTTCTGCATATTTTCCTGACCTCCAAGAATGTAGATAATGCATTTCTTTGGAAAAAGAACTATCACCTAAGTAAGTCTCACTGACGGCAAAGAGGAGCTGGGGAGATGGGGTAAAAATTATCCATAAAAAAGAGAAATGACATGGAATTATTAACCTGCCTCTACTTCTGTTGGCTTCAGTCTATCTTCTCCTCTAGTGTGTACACACACACACACTCACACACATGCATGCGCGTATGTACACACGCTTACACATAGGCACAGAGACTTAAATTTTCCTTTAATTAATTTCCTTTAATTTTCCTCTTCCTAAAGATGAGAGGAGTCATTATAATCTGCCAGCTTAGTCTGTATCTGCATTTAATTTACGTGGTCTCCTTCACTGCCCCACTGAGTTTGAGGGGACAAGGTTCCCTGATACATGTCACAGACGTGGAGGCTGACCCGGAGGCAGATGAGTGATCTGCTCAGAGTTTCACGTGCACAAATGATCGTCCGCCTCCAAAGCCATCGTACACACTGCGGTCCTTCATGACACAGCTCAGGCCGGACATTTCCCCAAAGAGCAGAAGATGCCTCACTTTAAAAGAAGTGTTTTGAACCACAATATGTTTTTCCTTATTTATCGCTTTCTTTCCCCTGCCCCGTGAGACTGTAGATAGTGCATCTCTTTGGAAAATGGACTACAACCTAAAGAACGTTCACTGATGGAAAGAGCAAAAATTAACTTTTCAAAAATGTTGTTGAGAGGATTAAACAAAAAAAAAAAATTTTTTTTTTTTTTTAAGAGTGAGAGAGAGAGAGAGCACGCAACCTGGGGTGGAAGGGGAGAGACAGAGGGAGAGGGAGAGAGAGAATCTTAAGCAGGCTCCACGCCCAGCACAGAGCCTGACGTGGGGCTTGATCCCAAGACCCTGAGATCATGACCTGAAGCCAAATTAAGAGTCAGACGCTTGGGGCACCTGGGTGGCTCAGTGGGTTAAAGCCTCTGCCTTTGGCTCAGGTCATGATCCCAGGGTTCTGGGATCGAGCCCCACATCAGGCTCTCTGCTCAGCAGGGAGCCTGCTTCCTCCTCTCTCACTCTCTGCCTGCCTCTCTGCCTACTTGTGATCTTGCTCTCTGTCAAATAAATAAATAAAATCTTAAAAAAAAATTAAAAAAAGAAAAAGAGTCAGATGCTTAACTGAGCCACCCAGGTGCCCTGAGGGAACAACTGTTTATAAGAAAGAGACATGACATTAGTTATCGCGCCATCCTTGGTCCTTCTTCCTTCTGGGCTCTACTCAGTAGTTCTGAACTACTCCGTAGTTCTTCCTTCCTTCCTTCTGGGCTCTACTCAGTAGTTTGGAGGTACAGTCCTGAGACAGGCCATACCAGGATCCCCTGCAAACTTGTGATAAGAACAAATCATGAATCTTCCCAAATATGCGGAACCAGAAACCCGGGAGGTGGGGGCCAGCAATCTGTTTTAACCAGCCCTCTAGGTGATTGAGATGTGCATTAACTTTGAGAAGAACTAAACTACTCAATTCTCTGAGTGATCTTTCTAAAATACGTATCTATATTACCTCCCTGCTCAAAGTTCACATTTGACGCTTCAGTACTTTTGGAAAATTCTAAACTCTTTAAGTGGCCTCTCTTCTGTTTCAGACACAAACCCTCATCCTAACCTCTTTGTGATTCCAGAGCTAATTACAGGCCCCTGTGTCTATACAAAGTCCAACTCTCCTGTTCCGAATGCCATTCACTCTTGGATCTGTCAGCTAGAAAACTGCTTTGAGCTCATGTTAGAACGTAATTGTCGCCACCTCTATGAAGATTGCTCTGAATTCACTAGGCAAACAGTGCTACCGAGTGACCTTGTTCCATATCTCCATTATATTTATTATTTTGGTAATTTTGTAGGTCTTCCTCCTTGTTGATTGAGCTCTTTGAGGGTAGAGAGCATGCCTTATACACCATTATGTCACCAGAGCCTTGCACCATCCTTACCACATAGTAGGTGATCAACAAAAAGTTACTGCATAGATCAGTTCGTAGTTGAGTCAAAGCCAAGTGCAACGCACTGAAAATTCTACCCTGGCATTTATGTTCCCGGTGACATGAAGTGCATCTAATACAATGATCAAAGGCTTTATTTCTTCAGGTATTATGGATCCTCGGTTTTCTTGTATTTCTGATTCTCTCTTATTCCTACCTTTTAAAATAAGAACTCCCTTTTTAAACAATAGCTTGGGTTTGTTATTTGCAGAGAAAGGATTTGGTAACTTCCATATAAAGAGCTTGTTTCTTTCTTTTTTTTTTTCTCTTAAGATTTTATTTATTTATTTGACAGACAGAAAGATCACAAGTAGGTAGAGAGGCAGGCAGAGAGAGAGGAGGAAGCAGGTTCCCTTCTGAACAGAGAGACTGATGCAGGGCTCAATCCCAGGACCCTGAGATCATCACTTGAGTTGAGGGCAGAGGCTTAACCTACTGAGCCACCCAGGCACCCCAGAAGAGATTGTTTCTTTGAAAGAATATATATTTCCAAATATCAAATTTCTATTTTTGATGCCCCCAAGCCACACGTGATGTTCTGTTTTCTTGTTACCTACCACCAAAGTGGAACCACGAGGTTAATTACGTGAGGAATGGGAAGGGCAAGTACTGTCTGGACCACAGTTTCCTTTGTCAGCTTTGAGTTTTAAATTCTCTAGACTCTAGATTATATGAGAAGAATGACTTCATTTGTTGTTGTTGTTCTTTAATGCTCTGTTTTAGCAAGTAGAAGAGTGCCTACCACATGGTGTTTATCTAATAAATACTTGTGGAATTTATGGAATGAATAAGTGAATGAACCCTAATATTTTCAATCTCTTTAGTATGACAAAAGTAGTAATCACTGGACTTTGCTGAGTAAGAAAGGATTTTCTAACACTTCTTAAAATTTCTTTTGAATCTAGCAGAAGGCAGGCTCACTCTCCACATTATGGTGCTAGGGAGAGGGGGAAGTAGATTATGAAAAGTAGGAAATAGAGAGCCCTTTCTGATCCCAATACAGTGGGAAGTAGAAGGGGAAGAGAACAAAGGGCATCAGGTGATGAGACATGCATCATCCTAAGCTCCCTTGTGCAGGCCAAAATTGGAGAGAGAGAAAGTAGGCTAGATAGGTTGGGGGTCTTGCCAGCAGGGGTGAGTTTTAGCTCTACTTCCTTTTGGACCCTGAAAGTCTATCTTCTACCTTCTCCCAGCCTGGAAGGAGCTGCACTAGGCAAGATGATTCACTGTGATTATGTAAGGGGAGAATATGAGTTTAAATAAACAGAGGTATGTTAAATGTTTGGCTCCTGGTGGCATTGGAGTTTTGGATCAATGAGTGAATTTTCGTTCATTAATCTGGGTTTGGTTTTTTTGTTTTGTTTTTGTTCGTTGGTTGGTTAATTCAAATACCCATTCGCCATGGCATTGTGTTTTAAATGACAACTCTCCCGCTGCCAATTTTTGTTTGTCGTGTAGTCAGGGATTCCCGTGAGGCCCCAAATGAGGGCATGCAGAAGTTATTTAAGAGCTCCCTGGGAATCTTGCCTGATGTATGACAGTGTACTGAAAATCAAGGTGTGGCCAAGTTTCCAAGAAAGGTCGGTGAGTCCTCATCAAGGCAGAGAAAAAAAGACCCCACCTTATGGCAGCCTTATGAGAAGAAGAGTGACAGACTCCCCCAGGAATGGCACCAGTGGCCCCTTGTCAGTGTCATCTGTCAGGAGAGAAGAGGGTAGTCAGCTGTCAACTCCCTTAAGGGCGTCAGTATCATTGCCTTTTGAGACAAGAGAACTTTCTTCCGGGGTAGCCCCTTGTCATGACGGCACACAGCAGGGGTACTAAGGCCTGGCTATTTCTGCCCACATGAGACCCCACTAACAGTGCATCTCTCCCTGAGAAGATGCTGTGGGACTGGCATGTGGTCTTTCTACCCGGTCTACTTCCTCCCTACTTCTTTTCTACCAGTACCACACCTGCAGTCCGAAAGCTTTCCCCCTCCAGTCCAGCTTCCTCCCCCTTTCAGTTGTCACTTGAAATCAGTCCCTTGAACTCTACTCATTTCCGCATCTGCTTCCCAAAGGTTCCAGAGAACACAACCGGGTTAGTTTGCTGTGACACTGTGTAAATCACACTCCTCCCATAATCTCAGCTGTTTTCTTGGACAAAAAGAGAAGATGTGCCAGAACTCTGATGTATTTTGTGTTACCGAGACCACCCTAGCAGAAAAACGTTCACATTTTTAAATCAGAGTGAGAATACCTAGCTGGAATAAATTTATCTCTCTAAGTCGTCTACTTAAGAAGATGGGAGCTCGCAAAGGAGATCCAACTCATCATGGAGAAGGAAAGAGGTCACTTTGTCTTTGCACGTTTGAATGGAACATGGCAGAATTTGCAACCTTGCCCATCAACTTCTGGTTGAATCAGATGTTCTGATTAATGAGGTAGGAAAACAGAGATTAGGGAGAGGAGGTAGAAGGTGATGGGTTACAGGGAGGAGGTGAGCCTCGCAAACATTTGAAATTTCAGTGTCTGCCAGGGGAGGATGTCTTTGAGTTCTGAGTTCTGCCCTCTAACCTTTCATGAACTTCAGGGCTAGCTTCCTATCTTGGGAAAACACTGGCCAGGTTCATTTCAAAATCTCAGCCTTTCCTTTGTCCTGGGAAAATGACCGCACTTTATCTCCTAGCAAGTACCTGAAGAGTGGGAGTAGGAGGCGAACTTCCTGTCAGCTTCTGGAGTGTGAAGACTCTTCTTCCTCATCTACTACATCTCACAGAAGTGTAATACACCTTCCAGGAATGCTTTGCCAGGGCAGGGTTTCTGTACTCTCAAAAAGTATTAGGTTGCATCCCTCCCAGGACAAAAGGGATTTAAGGCAGAAAGATCTACCAAACATACTTTAGAATCTGAGTTCTTTAACTTGCATTTCAGGGAAATTCACAAGTTTGACCTAAACTGTCTTTGTTCCCAGAGGTCATTAGGGTAAGTTCCTGCCTGTATTAAGCCCTGTCTAAATCTCACACAGACGGTAGATCTGCTTCACTACTCATCTTTTTTCATCACAATTGTCACAGGTCTCTCTCTCTCTTTTTGAATTATTATTGTATTTATTTCCTCATCATTCATTTTTTCTTTCACTATATACCTCTTTATATTTTATGAGTAATTTTTCTATGTATCTTATCTCACCAATAAGACACTAAAGTTGTTAAAGAAAAAGATCACATTTTTTCCTTTTGGAGTAAATAGCATCTATTAAATGCTTCAAAAGTAGCCGTCAGCTGATTTTGACAGTTCTCTTGGCCACCAAACAAGTTATTTCAGGAAAATCACAGGCATCAATGATTAAGTCAGGATCAAAGGTATATAATATCATTTGAAGTGGTATATAAATATTTTCCCATTATCCTCTTATTCTTCAAATCAAAGACATTTCCGGCTATAAGGGACGATGTATATGGAGTTGAGACAACCTGGTTATGGTTATGAATGACTATTTTGTCTCCTAGTGACCGACAATGAACTCTGAGGTGAGTCAGAGCCATCTTCTTGACCTATAGCCTTGCTACTGGTTATAATGAAATGAGGTCTCAGTCTAAATGCTGCTCTGTGTACAAGCAAAACTCATACCAAACAATGCTTAGAAAGCCAAAACGCAACTATTCATGCAATTTACTCTGTTGGCTTGAGGGTATCTTAGCTTACTGTCCTTTTAGATACTGTTTTCACCAATTGCAAGAAAAGTTCACTTGAGGCAGACAGAACAATATTCTAGAAGCAGACATAACAACATTCCAGAGCCAGGATTGTCACCGTTACAGTTAAATCAAACAACCAGAATCCTCCAGAATCCAAGGCTGAACACAGGAATCTCTGGGGATTTAGATTAGGACATCTTTTCCAAGGGTGGAGGCTACAAACCCTCCTTAAGTTCTTTTTGTTCATCCATGTGTGGAAAGTGTCTTCTAAATATTTTAGCCAAGACACACATGTTGAATATTTACATTTCTGTAATACAAATTCACTTTCACATGAGCTATTCTTGTCAACCATCTATTTTCGCCTATAAATGCCCCATTTCTGACATCCAGTATAGTCATTATCAAAGTAGCAGTGATCGATCCAAATACAAGTAAAAGAACAGAGTCGCTGCTTCGGGAGGATAAGCCTCCAGAGGTCCAGGGTCCCGTTCTAGACTGTGCATCCTTGGTTAGAACATTGATTGATGATGTCCAGACTGGACATTCTGGCTGAAATACTAGAAGCATAGGGGTTACAAGCTAACCAAATAATACATATGTTTTCCTACATCATATCTGTTGATGTATTTGAACATAATTTATAGATACCATAGTCAAAATTTTAACATTTCTGCTGGAGTTTTGGGAGTTTTGTTTTGTTTTAACTGGGTAATCCAGAGACCTGATCTCAGCACCCTACTTCTACCTGCTAGGGAGACACTGTGTCTTTAAAACAATGCAACTTTAAGAAAATATTTAATTTTCCTCAACGAGCTTCCATGTAAAATTTCATCTGAAGAATAAAAATAGTTGCTAAAATAAAGGTCAGGATGAATTAGTCTGCTACTCCTGTCCTGCTCTTTCTTGATGATAAAACTGCTATCCAGAGGGCATAGAGAGAGGATTTGAGGTCTACTATTCAGTGGCAGAGATAGGCCCAGAAAAGCATTTATAGTAGGAAAAATGTTGCATAAAGACCCGTGACTTCAATCTAGTAAGAAAGTGGCCTGAGATTACACACCCATGAAGAATTCAGATGTTGTAGGTGTTCAAGTCAGTTCATTGTGCGAATTAAAATTAAAGGTAGTAATTGAACAAAAATATAAGAAGTACTATGGTCAAGCCCCTGGAGTCTCTCTTAGGAGATGCTCTCTCCCACTTCCCACTGCATTCTTCCATGAAGCTACAAAAGCTAAGAGCAAACCCGACTGCACTCAGTTATTATTTCCTTGAGTTAGTCCCCATGCATATTTTGGTGTAAGCAATGCTATTCTGATAATGTAACAATAAAACAAATGCAAGTAAAGTTATAGAGATATTTGAACCATTCAAGTAACTTATTTATTTCTAGACTTCATTTCGAGTTTATCACAAGCTTTCTCAAAGTATTTTTAAACATGTTCCTAAAAAAAGAATTGCAATGTACTCCTTTACAAGGAGTATAGTATTTTTGTATGAGTGTGTGACGTTGGTAAATTTTAGCGACCTGAGTCAGCATATTTTCATGCTGCCTATTTGGATTTTTTAAAAAGTATTGATGGTGGGTATTTTGGGGACCCCTCACACATAAATGACTGAATTGTTTTACATTTCCACCTCTGATGAAATGAATGCACAAGGGAGGTGGGGGAAGTGGGAAAAGGTCATGGGAATAACGTGGGTCCTTCTCATCACTAAATTACATCCATGTCTTAAAGAGCCTTGTTCCAAAGTGGATTGGGTTTCCTCCAAGCTACAAAGAAAGAATAAACAAACAGGAATGTTTTTTCAAAGAGAAGGAAAATAATTGCCAATCTGGACACATTTAATTGCAGCACAAATAACACAAATTAATTTACCTCAAGTCAAAAGCATATTTTAGTGATTAAAAAAAAAAAAATCAAACCTGGGCAACTGCCCAAAGTTTCCCTCTAAAGAAAGTATTCCACCAAAGTCTAAATTGTGCAAACACACCCTGTCATTATCACCAGTTGGGAACCATGGACAATTCTTAATGCCAAAGCATGACAAGGCATTTTAGCATTACACACCACCGACATGTTCCAAGCTATTTGACGAATTCAAAAAGGCCAATTTACAAAAAGTATAGTCCATACAGTCCTTGTTTTGTTGCCATCTATTTCTTTAGGTATTTCTTGGAGCTAAATCCTGCCATTTGGGGGTGGCAGAACAAGGTAAGGGACAGACAAGTCAGAGCTCTGTCAGGGACACATCTTTTGCTTTTCAAGGCTTTTGTTTGGTCAGGTTTCCCAAACCATCGCCTCCTATAAATCCAGTTGATTTGAATGGTTTTACCAACTTAAAATAAATTAATATAATTCCAGGACCTCAAAAATCTGCTTTAGCTAACTAACACTCTCGTCCAATAGGAGGATATCTTATGTACCACTTTGCCCTGTTCTGTGAAGCTTCATCCCTCGTCATGATGGCTAGTCTTTTGTAAGAACAAATAAAGATTCTAGTTCTTATTTCCCAGAGGTAAATATTTGGGCTATGCATCATCAAGCTTGCCTGTAGTTATAAAGAAGTTGAAAATACAACAGTCTGTAGTTTGTAGACTACAAAACCCCAAACTCTTCAGATTTTACTCAACTGTCCTCATAATTAGGCTCAGATATCATTATTATTATTATTATTATTATTAATATTGACTAAGTTAGATAAACAGTCCTGTCCTTGGCTTCATGTAGTCATCATTGACCTGGAATGAAGGAAAAAAGAACTTGTTCTGGGAATTTATATAAAAACCTGACTTGTTAAATAAGCTTTTCAGTTTGTCTAAATCTTGACTTTTTTTCCTTTGTCTATGCATTTTCTTTTGTGATGAGATAAAGTAATACACTTACCATCTTTTATAGAAGAAGACGCTGAAGACGAGGAAGGTTAAGCGAATTATCTGAGGTTACAGTTTTAGTTAGTGGAACCACCAAGGTCAGGATCTAGATCTGCGGATTCCCAGTCTAGGATTCTTGCTACACAACCAGATACTAAACTATACCTCATACTCCTAATCACTTCAATTTTCCATTTCATGAGAACTCTCAAAGACATGACCACATTCAACACCAGCATCATTACACAGAGAAGACATGTCTTCTTGGATACCTAAGGTCTTTCATCCCTGCAACTCAAATAATTGCCAAGCTAAAAACACGATCATGACAGAGTCCCAGAAACATCACGTGAGACGGTCTAAAACCTGAATGCATTAGATTAGGTCTATAAAAGTGAGGAACGAGGCATGTGTGCGTTTAATGAAGACCAAAAAATGTTTCTTACCCTCAAGAAGTTCCAAGCTCGCACATTCTAATGATTGGAGTGTGGGAATCCTAGGAGGGGATGGAAAAGTGGAGAGAAAGGACAACTCATTTCCAAATCACCTCCTCCTCTTTCGTGCAACTGGGTGACTTCAGTCAATAAAGAATATCCATCTGCGGTCACTGCTTTGTCTAATAAGGTCCCTCATCCCTACAACGGGAATTACAGTGTCTATTTCAAGCATCTCATCCTTCTGTTTTGCTAAACTCTCCCTCCTATGTTTAAATGATTAACTGAATGGAGGGCAGGGTCTCTTCCGAAGACTCATCCATAACCAGAGACGTTGTAAGAGAGAAGGCTGTCTACATCTTACGCCTTCTTTTTTGGCCTAACAAAGGAAAGGAGAAGAGGCAGGGCCCAACTTGCTTCTTAAAGTGTGGTTTCATAAAATTGGCCTTTCCATAACAATGTGAGCTGTTCATTGTGCCTATAAAAATGCCTCGTATTAGACAGCTGTTTTGTTTTTGCTGAGCTTTGGAATTGGGGGCATGGTATTTACACTGTGTCCTATTATAAGCTAAATAGGCTCACACCCTGGAAACGGTTACTGCTTAATGAAAATAATATGCCATAACCCAGTTATATTAACATCTGACAAGAAGACCTCCCTTGTACTAAAATGTGTCTGTTCTAATAAAAGTATATGCAGATTTAAACCTATTTCTCTGGTTTTACTCCTGGGCAGTAATATGTAATTTTTCTTTATATGTTTTATCTGAACTTAAGAGGAAAAGCTTCTGATGATCTTTGAAAATGTCTCCTAGTTTGGTAAGATGCATAGACCTGAGACTTTTTTTTTTCCTCCTGTGAAAGTGAAGAAAACTATAAGGCAGTGAGGTCATTGCTCAGAGACAAGGACCCTTAGCTCTTCTTTGGTCCCGCTTTTATTGGTTCTTCAGGATCATCACAAATCCTCATCACTCTTTTTCTAGTAGGGGATGTGTGACAAGGGGTCTTTCTGGAACTGAAAGGATCTGTTTACGAAAGATAGCAAATGCTAATGGATGTGTTCTAGGAGTTCTGCTAAACATAGCAAACATAGCCTAAGGGACAATGCGTGCAATTCTTAGATCACAGGACAGCTGTTTAGGCTCTGAAAGCCTTGGGGAAGGCACCTCCCTGTGGCATTCCTACCTCAGAGTGGTCACGCAGGTCTCGCCATTCCAAAGGCCGACACCCTTCTCCAAAACTTTTCCTTGCCACCCTGCTTCCCCGCCCCACCCTGTGGGCTCTGTGTTACATTTTAGCAAGCCAGGTATTATCGCTGATTTCTTGCTCCCTATTAACCCCAACATCTCCCCCTTTTTGTTTCTTTAAAGCAGAAGCAAGTAGTTCTTGAGACAGCTGGGTGATATAGATCTGCCTCACATCTCAGGCAGTGGACAGGGTTCTGAGTCCAATTTTGCAGACTATGACGAGAAGAAAAAGAGATTTATTACAATAGCAGCTCGAAGACTCCCCACTTTGGGGAAGAGAACCATGTTGATTGGCTTAAGCCACTGCAGATTGTTGGAAAGAGATGGTGAAGTTTCTGTATGAAGCTTACTCTTCCCCCCCCCTCCCGCTCTCAGTGAGGCCAGGATCTATCTGATCCTTCAGCTGCTGAAGGCAAGAGGTAAATTAGCCTGGAGTGATCCCTGAGTTTGTTTCTTTGTCTTTTCCCAATCATGTAGGGTCCGGTTCCAGGGTTTGGGGGAACACACATGGATCTGTGAGCCTGGACACACAAGTCTATCTTGCCAACAGGTTAGGGCTTCCTGTTTCTCCCCAAGATATTCAACAATAGCTTCCGCTAGTTGAAGACATCCTAATAGTTGGTGTTTTGTTTTGTTTTGTTTTGTTTTTAAGATTTTATTTATTTATTTGACAGAGATCACAAGTAGGCAGGGAAGCAGGCAGAGAGAGAGGAGGAAGCAGGCTCCCCGCTGAGCAGAGAGCCCGATGCGGGGCTCCATCCCAGGACTCTGGTATCATGACCTAAGCCAAAGGCAGAGGCTTTAACCCACTGAGCCATCCAGGTGTAGAAGAAGAATCGTCCTAATAATTTTTGATTGATAATTTGTTGTAGGTGAACTTTCCTTGTGTCATTAACAGCCCGCTGACCCACAAAGGCAGCCGTCTGAGCTAAGTGAGAGAGAGGCAACTGCCAGATAAAGCCTGATTCAGAAAGCCAATGGATTTGGACGCTTCCCAAGCTCCGGTAGGATTAACAGGGATAGTGGCGTGGTTGAAAATGGGCAAAGGGGCATCCGCCCAAGTAACGGGTTTCCAGAGCGGGGAGTTTACAACATAGACCCAACAAAGGACACGAAGCCCCTAGGCAGCAGCAGAAGAAAGACAAGAGCATACACCGTGGTAGAACTAGGGTTAGGAAGAGACCATAGCCAAGAACGAGTTTTTGGGAGAGGACGGTTTACTTGTCTATTGTTGACTGCCCTCAGCTTTCTGGGTCATCTCCTTGAGGGTGCCCCAGGTCATGAATTTGGCCTTGTGGGTACTAGGGAGGTGCACAATGGGCAGCTGCTTTTCTTCTAGATTTCAGGTGATTCTGGCCATGGTCATGTTTAAGGTTTCTAGAGGGGGTAAACTTGCCTCAACGTAAAGAGTTCTACTGGTTCCTGCTGAATGTCTGTATTTGGGTTCTTCCAAAGTACTTGGGCTCCCGTTTTTGGTGGGGAGTGAAGTTTAAAATGTTTTCTTTGGCAGGAGTTTCAAAAAATAACAATTTAAATGATAAAGATTTAGAGTAAGTAATGTTTTCTGTAATTTTGCTATGGGACCCATATCTCCCCTTTTTTGCTTTGTACCATGTGTTTAAGGGTAGAACGTGCTCTCAAAAATAGCCTGATTATGACTGATTTGTCTCTGAATAGCTTGCTGTAATTCATTGACAAATTCGATAAGGGGTTCTTGGGGGCCCTGCTTAAAAGAGGCAAAAGAGCGTGGAGGAGAGCCCTGATCAGGAATTGGTTCCCAAGCCCATTTTGCACAAAGAGAGGATTGTTCAAAGACTTGAGGGTCCATAGGAAGTTGTCCTACATCTACGGATGGACCTCTCCCCTGAAACATATTAGTGACAACAGGAACACCTGCCAAGAGACTGAGCAGCTTGTTGTTCACATAAATTGTTATATTCCGTACTCCAGACAGAGTATGGAGGGTCCCCAAGTACTGCTTTACAGAAATGCTTTGTTTGCAAATGAGTATTTTATCACATTTCTGTAAGTCATTGCTATCTTTAGAGGAAGTTTCCTTAGTCCAGAGCAGCAAATATTAGAGAATCTGCAATGTTTCATTTTATTTATTTATTTATTTGTTTGTTTGTTTGTTTTAAAGATTTTTAATTTATTTATTTGTCAGAGAGAGAGAGAGCACGCATAAGCAGGACAGGCAGAGGTAGAGAGAGAAGCAGGCTCCCTGCAGGGCAAGAAGCCCGATGCGGGACTTGATCTGACAACCCTGGGATCATGACCTGAGCCGAAGGCAGAGGCTTAACCGACTGAGCCACCCAGGCATCCCTGCAATGTTTTAAATAAGAGTCACAAAACTGTAATAATCTTTTAGTTCATTTAGTCCCATGTTACTAATTCTTGTTTAATTTGAATTAAAGCAGCTTTAGTTAGTTCTGGGAGCTTTTACCCATTTCCGTTTTTTAGGTTTTTAAAGATGCCTTAAGTTCTTTTATCAGTTTCCTTGAAGATGAACCTCATTTTCTAAGAGAGTAAGAACAATTATAAATGATGAAAACCCAGAAATGGACATTGTTAATGATCTGATATGAGAATTCTTTATGATGTTATTGACAAGGAAACTCAGTTATTTCCCTGATGCATGAAACACTTTTACAGCCAGAATAGTGAGTATTGGTGACCTTATACCAGAAGGTAACATAACAAACAAACTAATTATTCAACAAGACTTCGTTCATGACTTAAATCTTGGGGAAGTTTGTTAAAACCTTAAAGAGGTTTAAAGGACATGTCTGAATAGGATTAGGGATCATCAACATATTTGATAAAGTCAAAATTGGTTTTTTTGGAGATAGCTGACTTAAAATCTTGTAATATACTTATCAAATCCCTTTATTTTAATTTTAGTCTGTCCTGACTACACCTAAAATTCCTTTGCAAAGAATTTCCTTCACAAACTTTATATGACTTTCTTTTGCATTCAGATTTTGTCCCAAGCCATCTCTTTCCAAACAACCATCTTATTTAAAGCAAAATTAACTTCTTTCACCTTCAACAAAAATGTATTTCCATTCCTTATCTTTATCACATCTCCTACTCGTCTACATACAGAGTTCCCTTATTTCCACCAATCTTAATTACATTTAGCAGAATTTTATATTCTTAGAAATCGTAGTTTCCAGTGAAAACTAAGTAGTAACCAATTGTGAACTATTCAATGCCAGAATTCTTTAGATGGCAAATTTGTGAATCAGTTAAGCACAGAGCACGTTTACCAACGGACTTAAATATCCTTAATTTCTTTGCATAAGTAGTCAAAAGCAGCAACTTATGTCCAATAATCAATGATTTAGCACCTAATCCTATTTGGAAAAGACCTAGATGTCCAATGAATTTAATCCCATTTGTCATCCTAACAAAATTTTAAAGTTCCAGGTTATTAGAGACTTTGAAAGCTAGTTTAACAATTACCATGAAAACTTTGGGACAGACAATTTAACTATCATTTTAAGTCATCTTTTTGTTAACCTATTGCCATAGAGAAAAAGTGAACTTATTTGGCCTTCAATAAATTTTGGTGGAATAGAAGATTCATATTCAATGCTGATAACTTCAAAGACTTGGCTACCTTAATTAAACTTGACAAGCTTAACTTAACTTTAAATGCAGAATTATGTTCCACCAAGATCCTCCCCATTGTCAATTTTTACCTGAGACACTGGTGGGGAATTCTAGAGTGAGTGATGTTGCTTCCTGATTGTGAAGGGAAAAGGAGCAATGGTGCCTAGGGCACCAAGGGTGGTCTAGAAGCCAGTTAGGCAGTTATGCACCCAAGGTGGTGCAGAAAGAGAAAGGGGAGGGGGAAACAGAAGAGGCAAAGTGCTGCCAGAAGGCAGAGAAAGGGTTTTTGGTTCTGGAATTCACACCTCCAAAAGAGGAGCAAATGTTATGTTTTCTGGCTAACAAGGGGGAATAGGCAGTCCACGTCAGGCCAGAGAAGATAGGGAATTTCGCCCAAATAAAGGGAGTTTCCGCCGCTCCTTTGGAATGTGCATTAAAGTTCCAGTCCCAAGGCAGACTACCCACAGTTGGCTCCAATTATAGCCATTGACCCAGGACATGAGTGAGGGAGAAGCCCCCACATCTATTAAAAACAGTGAAAGAGAGAGAGAGTCAAGAGTCCCCTTGGTCTGGGATGGCCTGTGTTTCCTCCAGTAACTTGGAGGAGGAGGCCTGTTCAGATCATTATCCATCCAGTATGTCAGGAGGGAGTTAACTAGCCAAACATGTTTGGGCAAACCCTTAGTTTGGGGTCCTGGTATAGAGCAATGAAGGCCTAGGTATGAGAAATGAGTACCCTGGTTCATTTACCTTTTCCTACTACAGAGATCTAACTGATAGATCCCACTAAGGCCATTCAGGGTTACAGATCAGTCCTTTCCTAAATTTTACAATCTTAATTGTTTCCAGTGGGTTAAAAGGCCCCCCAAGTGTTTGAGGGGTTGTCCCACATGGCATATATCAGAGGTTCCTGGTGTCAAAGCAAGCCGAGGCACCCCTGAACAAAATCGCTATGACCACCACCACTAGTATAGGCCCCTGTAGGAGGGAAGCCTGCCTTCCCCTCTGCTTCCCCATGGCAATCTAGGCTACAGTGGGTGCCAGTGTATGGACTGAAATACCATGCCTTGAAGGTTGTGCCATGAAGATCATAGCTTATTTTACTTTGCCTTGAAGGACCCACCATTTTTAACCCATGGAAGACACTAGACGTTTTACAAGGAGAAATTACCCAATTTTGTAGCTTAAGTAGTTAGTAGAGGACAATGATGGAAAACAATAAATGTAGAAATCTATCATGGTCTAAGCAACATTCCAATCACGTAGTTGTTACAGTCAACTTCCCTAGAAATGGTCCTCTGTTAAGAATCGCTTTCCAGATGTATCCCCCAATAAGGATCAACTACGTATGGGGTGAAGAGGGGGAAGGTGGTGGAATGTCCTAGTCAGCAGGAGGAGGGACCTCTTCCTCTTTGTTGAGTCTAACTTGACAAGTTAAAGAGCTAATTTGGGGAGTCGAAGGAGTCCTAGGTTCCTTTTCTTTTTCTTTAAAGACGTCTGAACTGTCCTCAGTATGTAAAGGGGATAGGGCAGACCTGACTTGACCCCACACGGTAGGGGAGGCAAGGGACCTTTTTACCTTGTTTATGGCAATGTTTCAAGTTCTTTCGCATACTTCTAAATCTGAAGTTCCTTGGTCAGGGAACCATGGATCTGTTCAAGAACAACTTGTAACAAACCCTGAACTCTGTTACAGAGGCTCTGCTCATCTTAAGGGATGGTTTCTCATTTATAGTAGCACTATGAGCCTTTAAAAGTTGCTTTGCAACCGTAATATATTTTCTCTGTTTGAGAGAGAGGCTTTCCCCATATCTGGAGTTCTTAGAGAAATTTTGATTCTGTAAAAATACCCAAGCCTGACATTTTCCCAAACTTTGCCAACTTACTGCGCACAGACTTATCATTTTTCAAGAGGTTCTATATGGTGTCCGTTGCAGTAGGATCATGTCAGGGTCACCACTTCCTGGGAATGGCCAGCAATCCCTGTATGGATGGATGAAAAATCACTCCTAAGCTTGCTGTGAAAGAGAGGAGAAGGCAAGGGGGTCAGTGCTCAGAGACAAAGTCCAGCCGTGAGACTTGAGAGGCAGACAGACTCAAGAGGATGTGAGCTGTGTCAGTAAGTTTCTGTATCATCTTGTAAAAACTGCTTAACTTCTTTAAGGCTCAATTTTCTCATTTTAGAAGTGGAATAAATGCACCTAACACATGGTGTCCTTATGAAATTCCAAGACAATATGGAGGACGTAGTCCCATGCCCGAAAAAGAGCAGGTATTCATTCAGAGCGGTATCATGGTTAACAGTATAGGTTTGGGAGTCAGTCTGAGTTCATATCTTTGGTCCATCACTTTGGTGGCGAGGTCTTTGCTCTTATAAATTAGGCATAATAGTAATAGCCATTGGATAGGTTTATTTAGAAAGATATCTTACTTAAAGGTAATATATATATGGCATTTAGAATAAAATCTGGTACATAATAAGCGTTCCACTCATTACTTCAACAGTATCTTTTTTTAAGGTTTTATTTATTTATTTGAGAGAGTGTGTGAGCATGGGGTGGGGGTGGGAGAAGTAGACTCCCTGCTGAGCACGGAGCTCAATGTGATGTGAGACTTGATCCCAGGATCCCTGGATCATAACCTGAGCCAAAAGCAGATGCTTAACCATCAGACACTTAACCCACTGAGCCACCCAAGTTCCCCAACAAGTATTTTTATTGAGCACCTACTCCATGCCAGATTATTTTCTTTTTTAAGGGCTGAAGGGTCAAATGGTGAGAGATAAGTGGTCAAGAATACATAGCCTTGTGAGCCAAATTTCCCAGAAGGAAATATGATAAACAAAATAAATAAGATCACTATTATTTTTTAAAAGTGAAAAAAAATTTCAAGGAGATTTTCAAAGAGCAGGGAAATGGGAATAGGGTTGTAATTTCAGATAGCCAGGAAACACTCTTAGAAAGAGTAAAGACCTAAATGTTAACAGTTGTTATTATTATTTTCTTTCTTATTCAGTAATCTCACAAAATTTAGTCAGAAATTAGACAAGAAAAAAAAGAAATTAGACAAGAAAACATTCAAAGTGGAAGGCAATTAATTTAGAAAATCAGGTGCTTACAAAACCTTTAAAGGATATGAATAAGTGAAATTTAAGCAAAGCTACTGCTTTCTTGCAAGAAATTAAGATATTGTTGAAATTCCTGGAGACACTGTCAATGATCTGTGCTACTTGTGGCATTAAAGTGGTAATTCTTTGGGGACATCATTAAAGCCACCGGCAAAACCTCAGCTTTGTCTATTAGTAAAGCTCACATGCCACCTGTCTCTGGGGAAGGAGTTTTTTAATTTCTATAGATTTTCTGCCTTGAAAATCTCACATATATGTATCTCATGAAAGGGCTGAAGCCAGAATATTGATGTCAATGAATTCTGGGAAATGTAGCTCCTGGACTTCAGCTTGTGATGACAAAGGATGGGCATACAATGGAGTCTGGGTAGTTATCTCTCAAAAAGAAAGAAAAGAAAAGAGAGAAGCAAGGATATTTACCATGAAGCACATATGCTAAATTCTTTACATTCATTTATTACCCACAATCTATTTATTATTATTATTTTTTAAAGATTTTATTTATGTATTTGAGAAAGAAAGAGCATGTAAGCAGAGGGAGAGAGAATTTCAAGCAGACTCTGTACTGAGCGCAGAGCCAGATGCTGTGCTGGATCCCATGACCCCGAGACCATGACCTGAGCCATCCAGATTAAGAGTTGAATGCTGAAATGACTGAGCCATCCAGGTGCCTCTGTTTATTATTATAAATGGTGGTACGTTATCTACCCCTTTTCAGAGATGAAGAAACTGGAACTCAGTTCGATTCAAGAAATTCTCCGAAGTCACACCCCAATTAAATTGCAGAACTGTGATTTACTCCTACTAAGTATGATTCCAGATCCCGCATCTTATGTACCTATGTGCTTCGTGCCCGGAGAAAAAGACAAAGAGTGAGGCTGATTGTGTAATGATCTAGAGAATATCATAGCTGACTTTGCTTGTAACTGATTTTATTGGAAAGAAGTTATGGAAACAGCGATTTGAAAACAAGAGCTAATTCTGAGGCAGAATTCAGGAAATACTGCTAAGAAGGAGAATGAAGAGATGCACAGACGTCTCGCTGTTCCATTTGCACAAGTATTTTCAACCATTCTATTTTCAGGCAGAATGTCTTCTCCAGAGTGAGGTCTGCAGAGAATCAGAATATCAGTTTTAGAAGTCTTAGAAATCAGTTCATCCCAGATGACCACCAAGACCATCAAAATCTAGAGATTTGTTCAGAGTCACACACAGGTAGACCTGGAGTAAAAAAAAAATCCCCTTCTAGACCATGTTTTAGTCTGTTGTTTTAATTATTTAATATTAACAATTTTTGTGTGTGTCTGGTGGCTAAAACAGTTAAGTAGAAATCTTGTTTGCTATTCTTGGCTCATCTACAAACTTGCTGGCAGCTATGTCATGTCTCATTCACTTCATCCAAGGTTTCCAGAAACTCCGTGTTACCATATGTGGAATAGAAGTCTCATTAATCTTCATTCAAAATATTAAAAGGATTGGACTGTGAGTTAATTTGTATAAAGTACTTCGAGATTTTTGGATAAAACCCATTGTATAAGCAAAGAAAGGGAACTATGTGCTCTTTCTGAATCATCAACCCAATATTTTGAAGAATGACAGATTCTAAATTCAATAAAGAATGTAAATGTTGCTCTTTGAAACCTTACAGTCAATTCTGGCACGATTTCAATATCCATGAAATTTCAAAAGTAATCATAAAGTGAGCTTGCCTCCCAAATCTTCCTGTGTAAAAGTAGAAGCATTTTTAAATTACTTCTGGGATATTTCTATCCTGAGGAAACAGCTGGCCATACTCTCCATTTAACTACATATTCCCACGCCATCTTTGGAAAACTAAATACTGTAATTTACTTCAACCATATTGTTTTAATATTTATGATTCAAAGAAGAACAACAAATAACCACTGAATATTCATTATTCTTTAAGAAACCCTATGTTCCTTAAGATTTATAGGTGGAGGGGCACCGGGGTGGCTCTGTGGGTTAAGGCCTCTGCCTTTGGCTCCGGTCATGATCCCAAGGTCCTGGGATCGAGCCCCACATCGGGCTGTCTGCTCAGCAGGGAGCCTGCTTCCTTCTCTCTCTCACTGCCTGCCTCTCAGCCTACTTGTGATCTCTATCTGTCAAATAAATAAATAAAATCGTTAAAAAAAAAAAAGATTTATAGGTGGAGATCTATTTGTGTGTTTTACTTTGTTTACCAATCTTTGTCATTTTCCAATGACTGATTATATTTGTTCTGTCAGAGTAAACTCACATTATTCACTGTACTTTATTTTTTTAAGATTTATTTATTTATTTGTCAGGGTTGGGGGCACAAGCAGGGAGAGCAGCAGGCAGAAGGAGAAGCAGGGAGCCTGATACAGGATTTGATCCCAGGACCTGAGCCTAAGGGAAATGCTTAACCAACTGAACCACCCTGGCATTCCTTCATTTTAATTTAGAATTAGGCATTTTAGGGGCATCTGAGTGGCTCAGTCAGTTAAGCATCTGACTCTTGATTTTGCCTCAGGTCAAGTTCTCAGGGTTGTGAGATCAATCCCCTCATTGGGCACTGAACTGGGCAAGGAGCCTGCTTAGGATTCTTTCTCTTCCTCCCCCTCCACTCCTCTTTCCTGAAGTGCACTCTCTGTTCTCTCTCTAAAAAAAAGAGAGAATTAAATATTTTATTTCAGTTAGAGAAACCACTTATCTCATCCCCAACGGAAAGAACCATTTATTTTCCTTTCTTTGAAACAAATGATTTTATATAATGTGAAATTTAGCAAATGGCCACACAAAAGCACAGTAATATTCTTTTATTAAGATTTTATTTATTTATTTGAGAGACAGAAAGAGAGAGACAGAACATGAGTAAGAGAGAAAGAGAACACAAGCTGGGGGGAGGGTCAGAGGGAGAGGGAAAAGCTGACTCCTCTCTAAATAGGGAGCTGAGGACCTCAGGTCTGAGCTGAAGGCAGACACCCAACTGACTGAGTCACCCAAGAGCCTCAGAGAAGCACAGTGAAATCCTTAATTAACTTGTCTGTTCCCTTCACCAGTCTGTATCATCAGAAATACAAAGAATTAAAATGGCCTAATTTTTAAAACCAGTAACTGAAGAGAACATTTTTGCTGTCAAGTGCAAATGGCATTTGCCACCTTCTCACAAAACATCATAATTAAATCTCTAAAAATGCACATGAATCAACCGATGGAGATTCTACAGTTTTAGGCTGCTTGGTTCTCAACGTCTCACCATCTGGGTCCTATTTCCACTGTACTGCTGAAACGGACTTTGACGAAGTCATCAACAACCTCTTGAACACTAATGTCTTCTTGAAATGATTTTTTTCCTTGGTGTTTCTCTGGATTCTCTCCTAGGATCTCCATTTATTTTCTTCCCCTTGGGTGATTCCATATATTCCTTTCACATGTTCCATGACTTCAGTCACGTTTAGGTTTTGAACCATATGTTTATAGTCCAGATATCTGTGCTGAACATCAGACCTTATACTCAATTTCATATTAGGTATCGCCATTTGGATATCTGATCAAAATCTCATACCCAACATTCTCAAAACTGAACTCATATTCCCACCCACCGCAGACTACATTTTCATCTGTTCTCTAAATTTCAATGAATGCCATCCATCAATCTTTCAGTTGCTTAAGCCATAACCTTCACGGTCTTTGTGACTGCTCTTTCTCCTTTCCCCAACACCTACAATCAATTACCAGGTCCTCATGAGTCTGTCTTTTAAATACTTTTTAAATTATCCATGATATGACTACCTCTATTGCTTAAACTGGGGTCATCTCTTCCTTTAGTTCTCACAAAGGAATCCCGAATGGACTTTCTGTATTCAATTTTATCTTTATCCCAACTCATTTTTTACACTGAACTAAAATTACAATATGGCTCTATCCTTTTCCTCCCTATCTCTTATATTCCTACCATCCGGCTCTTTGGCAAGGCATATAATAGGAGTTCATTAGTATGTGATTGAAAAAAGGAAGAGAAGGAAAAATGGTAATTGGGAAAGTCAAATTGGATGTTGTTGTGTTTTCAAGACAAGCTATGTTCTTTCATCTTTAAAGTTCCAAGAAAAGAAAACAATTGTTTCTGAAATGAGTAGATACAAAATAGGTGGGCAAAGACAAACTCTGTGTACAAGACACCCACAATAGCAGGGAGGGAAAGAGAAAGGCAGAATCATAAAGAAAGGGAAAACTAATTTTCCACTCCACTGCACTTGTCCTTCCCTATGCCAACGGATACCATTTCCTGAGTGGTAGTGAACCCTTCCAGCCTGGACAGAGAACCATTTTACTCCAAAACAAACAAACAAACAACAAAACAAACAACAAACAAACAAACCATTAAGAGAATGAAAAAACAAACCAGCAACCTGAAAGCTTAACTAAGCCAATAATTCTTACTGATATAAAACTGCTGCTCTAAGCCTTCTCTTTATTTCTTTATTTTTTCAAGTTCAGTTGGTCTAAATTATGGTATTTCAGTTGCAAGGAAGTGCCCAGTTCTAGGTTTTAGCACTCAATATAAGTCAGGAAACTTTCAGAGAAATTGAGATGAAGCTAGTGAGGTGAGTTCACCTGACCAACCTGATAGATACTACGGGTAGGAAGGAAGGCTAACATCACCTCCACGGAGGGCTGGCTGAACAGAGCATGCGGAGGAATACCCTGTCGGGCTGCAGTGCTACGTTCCCATGAGTGGAGAAACAACACTTGCTGTGTTTTTGTTTTTGTTTTTGTTTGTTTTTGTTTTGTTTTGTTTTTCCAAACATGGCAGGAAGGAAGGAAGAGAAGAAGGAAGGGAGAAAGGAAGGAAGACAGAAATCTGAGATTTGATGGCAAAGCCATGTCCATTGTCTTTTAATGTCTACATTTCCTGCTGCATTCCTCGTCCCAGGGCAGGAGGACCAGATGTGCAGTGATTCACACGCAATGTGAGGGGACAGTTCCTCCTTGTCTGGAAATACTAAACACGTTTCAAAGGCACATTTTCAGTTGTGCCAAACCCATTTGAAACCACCCTTTTTAAAAAATGACATCTTTTCTTATTAAAAATGTTTTCCCCTTAGACTCAATGTACCTCAGACTGAGCTCTCCGGGTATTTGAAACTGAAAGTATTTTTTAAAAGCAGTTTTGCAATTAATGAAAGAAAAGAATGATTTCAATTCTGGAAGAGTGAACCCAAATTACTCCAATATTTTATAGCCCTTTAAGTTCTTAGTTTTCTCTGCTGTGTCTCTCCACGCATATTTCAGGTTGCCTTTTCAGATGAGCGCTAAGTACCCTTTTTTTTATTTTTCTAAGTACTCTTTTTAAAAATTACCTTCATTTTTCTGATTATACACTCCATGGAGAATGGTAAAGAAATACTCAAATAAAAGTGACTCATTTTCCCATTAGCTAGAAATAACTTCATTCTTAGATATTTTCTTCACGGGTTTGAATATAGCTAAAGTCATAAAGCTCCTACGTAATTTTCACCCTATTGTTTCACCCTTATAGTGATTTATATGCCATAAAAATACCCTCAAAAACATAACCTTTATTAGTAAGTTATGTTGGATTTTCAGAAAGTTTTAGATTTTTTCAGGATTATTAATTTTGTAATCATGTATTTCTGCACATTTTCGGAGCACAGTGTCACAGATAAGAAATTAAAGAATGCATATTAAATATATTTTGGGGTGTCTGGCTGGCTTAGTCTGTTAAGGGTCCGCCTTTGGCTTGGGTCACGACCCCAGTGTCCTGGGCTCGAGCCCCACATCGGGCTCCTCGTTCAGCGGGGAGCCTGCTACCCCTGCGTATGCACACTCATGCTCTCTCAAATGAATAATAAAAAAAAACCACAAAACTTAAAAAAAAGAATATTATTACATATATTTTGAGGTGTTTCTTTCCTTTTTTGATATACCCTTTTAAAGGTTGGTAGGAGTTTACTTTCTCATGTGCAATATAAGGACAGTCGCTCTCACTACAATTTTAAGGGCATCGGGCATTATTTGTTTTACCTTTCAAGTCTGATGAGCAAAATGGAATATCCTGATTATCCTACTTGGCAATTTCAATGACCAGAATTGTTGAAATTTTATATTCATATTTCTCAATATCCACCAACTTGCATATGCACAAGGGTGTGTCCCTTATACGGTAATTTTATTTATCTTTCTGGGTCTGTCCCTAGGGTTTATATTTCTATGAATGTAATCATGATGTCTGATTTGGTTGAGAACTCCACCCTGGGTTTGAACTTAGGCTCAGACGTTCTAGAAAAATGCTTCACCAAGAATCAGATTTCCCAACACCACTCAATAGAACCAAATCTATTTAGGCTTGTCTGATCTCAGATAAGAGTAGCATTAATTCTGAATGTGTTTTAAAAAGCTATCCTTGTGTTATATAAAACGGTTGAAAGGGACAGCCTGAGTTTACTAAGCAATGATTCCCCAAGGAGGTGGCAGCCAATGCCGAACGAGAAGATGAGATCACTCTTATTTACTATCTGGCCTTTTGGATCAGCTCACGCTGTTCCTTTAAGGGGCAACAGAATAAGGAACTGGAGCATCCTGAAAGACTTCATTTTATAACCATATGTCCTTGTGTTTATTACTAAGTATGAGATCAGAAGGCCATATGCACTGCCTTGGGGTGGTATTTTAAGGAATTATTAAAATGATTCCTAGTAAGTGCACTGGACAAACACAAAAACATGAAAAGGGGATCATTAATAATTTGATAATGTTTTAGACTGAGCTACACTTGACAGCACACATTGAGGTACTACAGAAGAAGCAAAAAGTGTTCTAAAATTCCAAGAGACACGGTTTCAGCAAATAAGCAAGTGACAATGACAAAAAATCAATAGCTTTGAGTATCTACTCAAAGCATCTACTCAAAGCTAAAAAATTAGTTGTCCTAATTCAATACCACTAGACTAGAAAGAATAATTATTAACCTTGCCAGCTCATCCAGTGCTAGCCTAACACCTCTACCCTACACTTGTTATACCTCCTAAGCCCGTGTTGGCGATGTCTAACCCTTTTTCAGCTGCAGGAACCCTACTGGACACTCCCCTTCCAGAAAAGATTCTCACATTCCACCCCCTCCATCATAGTAGCAAGAGATCAAAACACAACAGTCTTTCTTTGCAACAACATTTTTGAGCTCTGGATTCTGGACTGTTCTCTGACCTCCATCCTGACCCACCAAACCATTCTCAGTGGTAAATTGAGAGTAAACATAAATGTATTATATTCATGGCAAAATGTTCATTTACATTCATGGTAAACGTCCATCATTTATTTTTATTTTATTTTTATTACATAGTACTTTCCATTAATAGTATATATAATGCACTAAGCGATATGATAAACATTTTTCAAAAAAAGTTTAAATATAACCCCACAACCCATAAAGCAGATTCTATTGTAAGAATTATTATTGCTCTCATTTTTTGCATGCCTAATTTTTCTACACACTGAGTTGAATGTGTTGTAATAATACTTACAATTTTCTCAATAACTACATGATAGATATTGAAGTCGTTTCATAAATAATGAAAATAAGATTCAAAGAAGTTAATTCAATTGTATGTGAAGCACTTACTATAATGGTTGATGCCCAGAAAATGCCCAATAATAGCACCTATTTTATTAACATTTTATATTTTATTGTTGATATTAATTTTGATGTCATAGAACATGTTTCCTTCCCTTGGAAGGAATATCAAATACAAAAAAAGTTTGTGTCTGTGTTCTCATTTTACTAATAATGCTGATATTATTAATGTTCATATTAAATAATATCATTAATAAATGACAATAATAATGCCAATACTGTTACTATGTATTTGTAATATATTAGATAGTACATTAATACTATATACTATATTAATACTGTATGGTACACTGAAAATACTACCACTGTTAATACCATCATATACTATAATAATAATACTACTGTTAATAAAGCAGCTTAGCTTTATTGAGCAACTACAGTGTGCCAAAAAGTGAGCTTAGACCTTATTATGATATACCTCATTTTAACCTTAAAAAATTCTATGCAGCAAATTCTTGTGTTACTTCCTGACTTTCAGATGAAGAAATCAAGGGTAAGAAAGATGAATTAAGTTGTCCAAATTTGCACAACTTGTATAATGTGGACCAGAATCTGAACTGAGTCTATCTGACTTAAAAGCTCTAGTTCTTAATCAGTGTGTATTTGGGAATTAAAAAGCATTTGTAAATCATTTTATATTTAAATCCCAGTTTTATATATAAATAAATGATGAGGAAATAAATTGCCCCTGATCACACAGCATTTATTGGCCTAGCTGAAACTTGGTATTAATAATCTTATCATTTGCTTACTATGCACAACCACTGTGCAAACATTATCTTATATAAAGCCACAATCTGCATGTAAGTTAGGTTCCATATAATCCCCTTTTTAACTTAAAGGAAACTGAAATTCAGCGAGGTTAAGCTACTTGTCCAAGTCCAAGGCCACAGAGAAGCTGGGGTCTGGACACAGGTAGCCAGTTTCCTGAACCTTTGCCTGTAACCACTATTAACTTCCTGGGTCAGCCATCTGTTTATGCAGCACTCTTTCCAAGTCACCTTGATGGTGGAAACACCTGTTTCCACCCCAGAAGCAATAGCATGTGTGCTGGAGCCCCACCAGACCAACTTCCAAGGGCCAATTGTTAAATTTTCAGGATTTTTGTGAGCTGGTGGTCAAACACAGTCAGTAATAAAGGTAAAACATAGTCCAGTTAAATAAATTATCTTAAAAATTATACCTTTATTTTGTACTTTGCCATCCATTTCATTTGTAATACTATTAATATTAGTGATAAAATATTAATAATAAAAATTTAAAAATCTAATAATACTAAAAACATTACTATTTTTAATACTATATACTTTACTGTACTATATCAGTACATTTCCAGCTCCTGATTATTTTACCACTTTTTACTATTAGGCTCTTAAGGTTATGTGTCCATTCTGTCTGCCTATGAGAATACTGTATACTGGTTTGCTACAACCCATCTTTTCCCAACTCTACCTTTAGTGATTTCATGTAGGTGGCTTGAAACTGGTCATTGTCAATGGCTTGAAACTGGCCCTGGTCAGACTATTTGCACCACAGAAATGGGCGAATGCTTCAAATAGGTGTATTTATTTCCCCCACATATTTGATCATTAGACCTTTACCAGTAGCACTGCCAAAGGTCATGAGTATTAAGTCACCAAAAATGTTTCCTAAGTAACTTGGGTTACATGAAGAAACCTCAAATTCATGTTACACTCATTCAAAAGGTGTAATATGGAATTAGCTGGATTAAGAGAAATTAATTGTCTTGGTGGTACAAGCGATACCTTGTGAGTATAAACAAAGTGACAGTTTCTAAGGATTTTAGTGGATATTCAAGCTAAGACTTACACATATCTCCATGAAATAAGTCTCTCTATGTTTCTTTCTCATCATGTAAATAATTTAGTGTAAGACAAAAGGCAGAAGGAAGATAATGTTCTAAATTTATATAATATACTACATTGTGGACCATCTGATCAAAACCATTAGTTTCTGGTGGTAGGCCCCCACCTTGGAGAGGGGCGAAAATATACTGAAAGAGGATGCCGAGCCCACAGTCAGAGGAAAAATCCAGTCAAATGTGAGAGTTGCATAACCTAAGAGGTGCAATCAGTCCATATAATCCCAGATGCCTGGCTTAGTAGTGGGATGCTTGATAATTTTGCCTCATGGGTCACTGGTTCATCCTGCTCCTGTCCATAAGCAGATGAAAGCTGCTGGCAGCAGATGATTTAATGCTCTGAATGAAATGAAGCAGTCAGTTCAGCTCAGGTCTGCATGCACTTTGTTTCTCCCTGTAGCAGTAAGCAGTCATTAGCACCCTCGTTGACAGTCCTTGCAGAAAGGCCAAGATCACAGTTTCCGGAGACAAAAATCACATCTCACCTTGGTGGTCCCTCCAGCACAGAGCTGGAGAGGTGAGAAATCTTGTTCTTCCATTTGGTCTCATTAGAGAACTTTAATTTCCAGTAATTTGCTTCTTTCTCAAGGACCCCGGAGTCAAGAGTTCAAAGGAGCACTAGAAGGAAACAAAAAAAAAATATTTGTAAAGTCTCTTTGCTCGGTCATTTTTCTTTCGCAACATTTCTAAGGACATAGTCTTAAATTCTTTTGGGGAGATTTTCAGTAGAGGAAAATTTTGAACAGCTGAATTCTGTTTGAATTTGTAGGATTTATTTTTGAAATCGTTAAGTTGGAAAGACAATAAATTACAGTGTGGAATTTTAGAAGACCTCATAATGGCAGAAAAGTAGAGCTGAGCAAAGTGACCTCTCCCTGCTATTTTAAATATTTAGATCTCTGGAGAAAAGACCAGGTGGTGTCACAGAATCAGAGACTGGAAACTGCAGAGGACAACAGTGCAAGAGGCTAGGAGGTATGTACCTTAGTCCCAACTCTGTCATTTACAAGTATTATGAGCTTCAAAAAAATACTCATGTTAAGCTAGATGGACATCCTCCGACATCCTATGGTGCGGAGATTCTTCTTAAACAAATAAAATATTTCCATACAAATTTTAACAGTGCAATATCTACATGGGTTAATATGTATAAAGCACTGGCACAAGGTCTGGAATATAAGGGCCATGTAATTTTCTGTTCTCAGAGAATATTATTTTTGTTATTATTATTATTAAAATTGCTAAATCATGTTGATACAAAAGTTGGGTATTAATCCTTTCTGATGGAGGCATAATACTCCATAGTGTATATGGACCACATCTTCTTTATCCATTCATCCGTTGAAGGGCATCTTGGTTCTTTCCAGTTTGGTGACTGTGGCCATTGCTGCTATGAACATTGGGGTACAGATGGCCCTTCTTTTTACTACATCTGTATCTTTGGGGTAAATACCCAGTAGTGCAATTCCAGGGTCATAGGGTAGCTCTATTTTTAATTTCTTAAGGAATCTGGAGGAGATTACGCTGAGTGAAATAAGTCAAGCAGAGAGAGTCAATTATCATATGGTTTCATTTACTTGTGGTGCATAAGGAATAACACAGAGGACATTGGGAGATGGAGAGGAGAAGTGAGTTGGGGGAAATCAGAGGAGGAGATAAACCATGAGAGACTGTGGACTCTGAGAAACAAACTGAAGGTTTTGGAGGGGAGGAAAGTGGGGGTTGGGTGAGCCTGGTGGTGAGTATTAAGGGGGGCACGTATTGCATGGAGCACTGGGTGTGGTGCATAAACAATGAATTTTGGAACACACACACACACAAAATTAAACTAAATTAAATTTTTAAAAAAATGCTAAATCACCCGAAACACATTACAAAGGAGTTTTAAGAAACTAAAACCCCATCCCTGGCCTGGACACTTTTTTTTCCATTAAAATATAAAGATTGAAATGTCATACCTAATAGGTGATCATTTCCCAAACTGTGGTTCATGGGAACAATAATCTTTCAAGATGCTTTTCTGTAAAATCATTTCTTGTATGAAAAGAAAATTGGGTAGATGCTGCCTTCTTCTTCTTAGAAAGTAGCCCTGCATATTAACTTATTAAAGTCTAAGAGCATTCTTGAGGAAAGAAATCAATTCAATTTGGCATAATTTAGCATTCCCAAACTTATTTGGTGATAAAAGCTCATTAGAGCATAATATCTACATAGTTCTCCCACTGAACTACACCTTTTCCAACTGTAGAAGAATTAAGTCTTGGTCTCAGTATTTGAATATTCCCACCACCTTAGACACTCACTTACTCTGTGCCAGATCCTGCACTAAAATATTTACAGTAATGATCCTAACCAATCCTTAAAACTCTGGAGGTCAGTGGCTTCATGATGGCTTTATCTATAAGCAAGGGGAAGCTCAGAGGTGTTTAGTCACTCTCATAAGATTATACAACCAGGATAGAATTGTCAGTTTTCAGGACTCCATGACGTTCTGAATGGCTACAAGTAAATGAAAGAAGGAGCAAATGCTTCTTGACTTGGGCTGGAGTGAGGGCTGAGCTTGGACATGGTGCCCACGGAGGGAACTTTTGAGCCTTCAAAATGATCCCAGAAGGTGGAGTGAAGGAGTTGAGACACGGGAGGGGAAGCCAAGCAACAGAATCCCAGAGTCACAGAGTTGCGTAGGTGGCTCAGAATCCCAGAGTCACAGAGTTGCCTAGGTGGCTCAGAATCCCAGAGTCACAGCCCAAACCAGTGAGGGAGGGAATGAGTTCTCCATTTGCAGAATGTATAAGCAAAAACTGAAGCTACCATCACTTTCCTACATTCCTTCCTGTCTTCACATATGTGGTCTATGTATGTTTGCCCAAAGTAGAAGTACAGACTCCACTAGCTCCACTTGATAGAATGGGAATACCATCCATATCACAAAGTCTGGGTCCCACCCTTTTGTGGTCTCAGCAGGTCAGGTCTTGCTGATATGGACTCCTTCTTGTCACAGGGGTTGATAAGCTCTTCCTACAACTCCTGGTTTGCATCCAGGCACAGAAACTTCTATGACTAGAATGGGAGGTGGCAGGGGGGAACCTCAGCTCTGAAGTCATTGACAGCTTCCAGTTGCTTAGCTGGAGTCAGGTTTATAGTTTTTATAGCATTGGACACTGTTGCTAATGACCAAAGGCCACTTACCCATGGTGAATCCAGTCACATAACACAGTTAATTTTCCAGTAGTTAACAACAAAGGAGGAAGTGGAAAGTTTCAACGTTAGATTTCATTAGCAGATGAATTTTGAAATTTCCAAATAATCCTCAGATATGTCCATTAATTACTGTGGAAGAAAGTAAATTCAGTTTCTCCAGATATTCTGATTGCTCAAACGTAATTCAAAAAGGATCCTGACTTGCAAATATACTGTCAATTATTTTAAATTTTATAAGAATTTCCTTCAGAGGAAGAAAGCCATTTGCTTCATCTGGCTCATCAGCTAACAGATAGCAACTCTTACTATATATGGTTTTCTTTATTTGTGTGTGGAGTTTAGTCATCCAGAAAGAATCTTCTGTGGTCATTATAAGTTCTTAAGAAAAAGAACTCCGTAAGTATTTTAAATGTTGAAATTGTGAGTCCTAGTAACTTGCAGAGCCTGTCAAGGAATACCACCTAAAGTTTTGTTTATAAAGCTTATTTATGTCTAGGTACATTGCTTGTTACACTTGGCCAATATATTTAACATTTTACATACTTCATCTGTACATTGGGAAACTCAGTCTGTAAGATACCTGAATACACGTTGATTTTTTTGTTGTTGTTTTTTTAAAGATTTTATTTATTTATTTATTTGATAGAGAGAGAGGGAGAGAGAACGCATGTAGGCAGAGCGGCAGGCAGAGGGAAAGGGAGAAGCAGGCTCTCTGCTGAACAGAGAGCCGGATGTGGAGCTCGATCCCAGGACCCTGGGATCATGATTGGAGCCTAAGGCAGCTGCTTAACTGACTGACCCACCCAGGTGCCCCAGATACCTGAATATACTTTGATCTAGAATTATATGCTACTTGAGATTCATACACGGATTATAAGAAACGGGTTGTGGATTGCATGCTATGGGAGACAGTTGGGTAAATTACCTCGTGATGAGTGTTTCTCTACCAAATACAGATTCTGTAAAGTGTAAAAATATAAGAAGGTCAAAGGGGATTTAACTGTTGTTTCTTATTCATTACTTTTTTGAATATAGGAAGAATCCATTTCTCTAATTTAATTTTAGGCATTTGAATGTTTTAGTTACATAAGTAATACTTGAATGAGGGGATCTAAATCATCTAAAGTAGAATTATTAGTCTCCATGGAAAAAAGCCCACATACCTGAAAGCCCTTACTAAGAATATTGTTTCATTCCACAGTTGCTTTTGTTTTTGTTTTTGTTTTCCGTTTGCTCATTCAGGTACATATGTACTTATGTAGGGATTGATTTGTTTTTCTTTCAAATAAAGAAATACATTAGGTAGCTTATCTTTTGATCTCCTATATTCATTTTACCTGACACCCTTCTTAACATATGTATGTATTGACTTCTGTGTACATTTGGTCTATGACATTCTTTTTTTTTTTTAAGATTTTATTTACTTATTTGACAGACAGAGATCACAAGTAGGCAGAGACACAGGCAGAGAGGAGGCAGAGAGAAGGAAGCAGGCCCCCTGCCGAGCAGAGAGCCCAATGTGGGCTTGATCCCAGGACCGTGAGGTCATGACCTGAGCCGAAGACAGAGGATTAACCCACTGAGCCACCCAGGCACCCATATGACATTCTTTTTGATAGCCACATAGTATTCCATAATTCAGTGATCCAAATTTATTCCATAATTTGGAAGCACTAAATTTTTGGCTGTTTTCCTATTTATAGACATTTATATTGTTTCTAACTTCTTAAAATAAAAAACATGCTGCAATTATTTTTAGAATTTGATAAGATGATTCTGAAGTCCATGTGGGAGAAAAACATGAAAGAATTGTTTAAAGTCTTTTTTAAAAAACTATTTTATTTATTTATTTGACAGAGAGAGAGCACGAGGAGCAGAGGGAAAGGAGGAAGTAGACACCCCGTGGAAACAAGGAGCCCGATGCAGGACTCAATCCCAGGACCTTGGGATCATGACCTGAGCCAAAGGCAGACACTTCACTGACTGAGCCACCCAGGCATCCCAGAATTGTCTGAAAGTCTTAAAACACAGTAATGGTGACATGGTGAGAGGACTTATTGTTTACTGAAACTTAATATCAAGGAACTGAATTCAAAAGCCAGAAAATAGTCCACTTGCTAAGAAGGACTTAGTCAATGAAACAACTTGTCTACAAGACAGTGGAGATGTTTTGGATTTACCAGTCAGTGGGGATGTTTTGGATTTACCAGCAATTAATACTAAGGTAATCATTGGAAGAAAATAAATGAAGCCCCCTTTGTGTGTCCCTAGACAAATACAAATTCAATAGAGAAGAAATAAATGTATTCAAAGAAAAAAGTAATTTTTGAATAGGGAAGCTTTGTAAGGAAGATGGAAACAAAAATGTATAAAGGAAAAATAAAATACTGGATAAAATCATAAAATAATAAAACAAAAAAACTTTGAATAAGAACAGGCATCTTAATCAAAAGAACAATTACAGACTGGAAGAAAAAATTCGCTATGCACACAAAAGTGGTTAATCTTGTTAAGATACAAGTTGTTCTTCAAATTAGTAATAACAATGTATATAACATGCGGAGAATTGATGTTCAGGGAAATGAAAATAAAAGCAACAATAAATAAAACTTTTGGCCCTTCGGATTGGCAAAAACGTAAGATCATGTTAGTGCCCAGTGCTCATGAGATTACAAGGAAAACAATACTCTCATATACCATTTCTCAAGAGCAGTGATGAATCTGGAAATTTCTGTAAATTTTGGAAAAGAAATCTGGCTCTATAACAGAAGTGTGCATATCATTGGATCTAACACCCCATTTCTGGGAAATTGTCTCAGAAAATACTTAACAGTGTATAATTACTCTTTTCAAACAGGAATTTGGTTTATTGTCTCCTGGATGAAATAAACAAGCATTCAAAAAACTAGGGTTTCTGCACACAACTCTGATTTCCTTTTGATGTTACTCTTTCTCTGTACCAGGAAACCATAGAAGAAAAAAAAGTCACAAAGTGAGCCTTTGCTCTTGTTATTCAATAGAGATGTTAGTAAGAAAGAGGGGAAAAGCTAAGCGAAGAAAAATGGTGATGTCAGGGATAGGACAGGAAGGGTTTGCCATGCAGCCAGGATCATTGACTCAAGCAGGTACTGGACAAGTGGGTAAAACAATTCCTGCCCCCGGCCCCCGCAGTTGGCACTTGCATGGAAAAAGATAGACGTGTGTACATATGAGGCAAGGTACTAACAAAATATCATAATGAATTGGTGTTTGTCTGAATGGAGTTGATCAAATACGAGTAACTACTGTTTTTTATGCATTTTGTTAGATGTCAAGATAAAAGGATCAAGAGAGACATGGCACATTTTATCACAAGAGAATCAATACCTTTAAAAAAATTTTTTAAGTTTTTAAAATTTATTTGACAGAGAGATCACAATTAGGCAGAGAAGCAGGCAGAGGAGGGGTAGGGGGAAGCAGGCTCCCTGCTGAGCAGAGAGCCTGATGCAGCTTGATCCCAGGACCCTGGAAGGATCATGACCTGAGCTGAAGGCAGAGGCTTTAACCACTGAGCCACGCAGGCACCCCAATACCTTTTATCATGAGAGAACTGTATCAAAATAGATTCATATATCTAATCTGCGGATGTCTTAAAAGGAGAAACGGATGGCTGATTCAGTGTGATAAAGAAAAGGTCTAATCTCTACTCTGTTATCCTTAATATGTCTGATTCAGCATTTTTGCCCCCTAGATTCTCCTTAGAGATGTAAGACAGGGTCGCGTTTTTTGTCAAGAGGCCCGCTTTCTGCACTTCTCAGTCTTTTACTGGTTTTACTGGTCACAAGTACCGGGAACAAAGTGTGTGCTCTCTACGGAGTGTTTAGCAGGCCAAGGACTGTGCCAAGCACTTTAGGTAAGTGAACTCCTCTCGTCTTCACTACTGAGGTTTGTGTTTTCTGTATGTTACAGATTTAGGAAACCTAGAATACCACTATCCCATGACAGAGATGGTCCTCAGACCCATGGGTGTGCAGCTGCAAAACCTATGATATATTATTTAAGCATGTGGATAGTCTACTGTCTCAAGAAAGACTGTAGACCACTATGATTTTACCTGCATACTCACTTCTCTACTTCATGACTTCTTGGCTTATTTTCTTTTCTCCCCCTCATGACCAGATCTACAAATTAGGGTTAGTTTGCATGACTATTTAAATCGGGAACTAATGAACTAAATATTCTCCACGGCTCTTGGCTTTTAGAGGATCTAATGTCAAAAACGTTATTTTAGGTTCAGGAAGGTAAAATAAAAATGAAAATATTTAGAAGTTGGTAAATTACAGGTCCTTGGTTAAAGGAAGATTTGATTTGCCTGTTTCTGCTAAAGAAAGACCAAAGACACACAATGCCTGACTGGTTTTGATGTCTATTAGATGGATGTCTCTTGAGAAGTTCAGATAATCTCTGATATTTATATAGTGGCAATCATATCCCTGGCACTTAGCAATAGCCAGGGAGAGATTAGATAAAAGACCCTTAAGAGATTAGTGTAATATAACCCAGACTTTGATGCATCTGTTCTCTGTTGGGCTTCGAAGTCAGACCCCACATTCCATTTTTCATAGTAAATCCAGGGTACAGTTTTAGGATCCTATACTATGATTATTTTTTCTAATCATTTGGTCTTAATACTCTTGTCTTGGTGCCTGGATCTTCCTTGACATAAAGTTTTTAAACATTTAATTCTATTTTATTTTATTAATTCAATATCATAAGGTGAAGGCTCTTTAATTATGTACCAAACTATTGAGAAGGGCCTCTGTCTTAGCCACTTACTTAAAGAAAAAAAAGATTAATTAATTTCATCTCCTTATGCTCTGACTCGATCCACATTTTTCCAGAACACTCCATTTCTCTTCAACCCACTTCGTTTCTCTTCGGTCCACAGTAATTGGAGCAAAAGGGATGGTTGGTGATTGGCTCAAAGTGTTGGGATAAAAAGCAAGCCTTTCCACAGCCCTTTGATTATTTTTACAGATTGCCCAATGTTCCTTTTTAAAGACTGCTACATTGCTTAAAAGCCGGAGACTGATTGCTTGTACTAATCCTAATGTATATCTAAGCATTTTGGCCTCTTGGCCCAGTTTCTGAGTTTGAAATTGAATGCATATTGAACCTTCCCAGGTTTCTTGCTCTCCCACTCCTTCTTACACCCATTAACACACATACACACAGGTTTTTTTGGTCAGTGTACGTTCCCTAAGGTTCAAAGCACCCCATTAAAACACCCACGCGCTTTCTTAACCACTACGACTCTTCTTGGTATCAAAAGGAATGCACTCTTTCCATAGGTTTTTCTTACATATATATTGTGTGTGTGTGTAATATGTATGTATAATTATGTGATTACATATAGATTATCATCTTACAACCAGATTCTCTTATATAATATTTTTAGTTTTATGTCCAATTCATTATAATCTCAATCCATGTAGCACTTCCTATGTGAAACAATGTCTTTGATGAAAGATTTGACCTGAGTTTTGGCATCCAGTTATATAATGGTAACTTTCAATTGGCCTGTTTTTTGCCATGGCCCACCTCTTTATTTTCAGTGTAACTATTAACTAATATTAGTTCAAAAAAAGTGAAGTTGCTAAGAGGAATGTGAAATCACTAATAGGAGGTTATTCTGAAAATTCTCTTTTTTTTTTCTTCTTTTGACAAAGAAGGCGAAAAGCTAAGTTGCCTCCCCTGAGGTTTGAACTCAGGACCCAGATTATGCCTCAGATTATGAGGCTGACACGCTGCCTACTGCACTGAGGACGCTAGCTAGAAGCTCCTTTATCTGTGTACATCTCTCTACTGACAAACAGTAACAGCATTTTCTTTCAAAGACTGAAAACTGGTAGAACACTAGAATCATCAAGTTTCTTTTATTGTCTTCAAAGTACATTTCAGTGATGGCTCGAACTGTTGTTCAAAATCAAAGTTGTTTTAATTATATACATGCAAATTTCTTGTGTGGAGATGCAGTACACCAAGGGAAAATTAACCACTGTTTTTACATGATCTTTCTCTTACATTAAGCTTCTTGTTCTTGAAGATCCAGGAAAGGACTGAGACCATAGTGGGAACATTTTTGGAAGGGGATGGGTTACAATATGTTTATTGTCCCGATACTTAATATTACTTCATTGTAAAGAATATAGTTCCCTTTTGTTCCTTATCCAGAGACAAATGATTAGTATTCTCTTGAAGACCAGTAGTTTGTAACTTGCTAATAGGGTCTGAGTTGAGCAACAATGCCATGACAGGCAGGTTAGGTAAGGTCATTTCTGTAGCCTTCTAAACCTACTAGTAGTTTAGGATGATTTTTTCCCTGCACATCTTCTCTGCTTTCCTTACTACCTAGTTAATGAAGATGTTTCCAGTCCTGGCAGGCAGAAGAATTACTAGGTGCCAATCACGGAAGCCAGAACAAAGAAAATCAGACTGGCGGATCTGGGTTAAATGAGGGAGGAAGATTTCTTTTTAACTTCTCTGAAGGGCCACATGGGTGTTAGATGGAATCTCAATGTGAAGTTGACTTCATGGATGAAGGACATCGATTTGAAAAAGACCATCTATTCTTTAGTTTTCATACTTACACATGCTCAAGATTCCTCTTTTACTTTATAAAACAGGCGCCAATGACTTGCCTTTTAACCCACAGCTGCCTGAAATGTCATTTTGCAGTTACCAGTTTCATATTGTCCTGTGCTGTATGCTCAGCATTGTTTTTTTTTTTCATTTTTAATTTTTTATTAACATATAATGTCTTATTAGCCCCAGGGGTACAGGTCTGTGAATCGCCAAGTTTACACACTTCACAGCACTCACCATAGCGCATACCCTCCCCAATGTCCATAACCCCACCCCTACCCCCCACCCCCACCCCGCAACCCTCAGTTTGTTTCATGAGATTAAGAGTCTCTTATGGTTTGTCTCCCTCCCGATCCCATCTTGTTTCATTTATTCCCTTCCTACCCCCCAAACCCCCCACATTGCCTCTCAACTTCCTCATATCAGGGAGATCATATCATAATTGTCTTTCTCTGATTGACTTATTTCGCTAACTCAGCATTGTTTTTTTAAGAGTTCTGAATTTAAAGTTAGTTTGGCAGTAAGTTGTCCTATCAAAACTTATGCTATCCAGAAGGCGGGGAAGGCTTGATTGTTCTGTTTGCAGAAAGAAAAAAAAAAAAGAAGCATATGAGCATATCATTGTAGAGAATTCATACCTGCTCCAGAATGCCAAAAACAGAACACCAGGAATGGACCAAAGAGAGGAAAAAGAAGTTTGGTGCAAGTTGCTCAGGTTTTTTCTACTGAACTAGAGTGTAAGCTCCTGTAGGTCAGGAATTAGAATAATTTTTTTTTCCTGTGTGTCTCTTTTAGAAGCTACTTAAAAGATGCTCTCTGTTTCACAGACCTGTAAAATGGCCCTGCCCAAATCTGTCCTCACTCAAGTCCCTAGACATGCTCCTGACCAGGGGCAGAGGGCACACTGGACATCAAAGAGTTGCCAAAGGCTTTTCTGCTATGCAAGACAGAGGAGTTTTTGGTTCTTTGATCTCTGCTTCCATCCCCTCCCCCACCCTGCCCCCACATGTACCTCAGGGTCGCTCTTCCTTGGACCCACCCTGTGTCTCTGCTGTCCTTAGCGTCTCTCACAGAAGACCCCTGACATCCTGGTCTACATTAAGGAACAAAACACAACAAGAGTGAAAACAATCAACCTTCTAATCCAGACAAGCTGCTATCCTTGGCCTTTGGCTCCCTTATCTGAATAGAGAAAACATTTGGGGAAATCTTTCCAATCTCAGGAAAAAGTCAGAAGATGTTTCCCCCTCTCTTCATTTAATATAGAACCCAGATTCTATCGCTAGAGCCATCTTTGGCTCACCTGCAAAAAAACCAAGAGTGAACAATTCTGGGGAACCAGATCTGAAGTTTACATTCCTCCACCTATGTAAGTCTTGAAAATCAAATTTTAAAAATTAAGATGTAAGTCAATTGTCAATAAGTCTGTCCTGAAAGTGCAACATTTAATTAACCACAATGTAGACACAAATGATTTCTTTTGAGAACAATGTAATAAAGTAATAGTCCAAAAGTACCCTAAATATCAGAATCTCTAACACATTCAAATATACGGTAAAGATAGCGGGAAATAAACTTCACTTCCATCAAGAAAGGTTTGGTCCAATATGAAATATCGTCTTCAATGTATGAGATGTTTTAGAATCTACTTTAATGAAAGAAAATAGATAATCACTGGCTTTGATGTTAAAGATTTCAAAAGCCCAGAGGAAGAGAACTAACCCTCCTGACCTTCTGGGGACTCTGCTCTGTATGGGAAGGTCAGTTGGGTCCTGGAATCAGCAGATGGTATCCACACTGGATTGATCCCTTAAGTCAAGGCTACCATATCACATCACTCAAATCTGTTTTTGCTACATAGTAGTTGAATAACCTTATCATCAATACACTTCTCTAAAGGTAGGGCATCGATTAGCTTAATTTTTATTCAACTGATGTGCACTTCTATGTACCAAGTTCTGTGGTAGGTGTGAAGAATAATAGAGCAAAATTGAAGCATTTACACTAAATTGTATTTACAACTGCAGTTGCATCCTGTGGGGGTTTTCCCTATTATTATATGAGAATTAAAAGTTTCATAGAAGTCTTGTCATGTGGGACAATCAGTTCTTCCTCTTAAGGAGAAAATGAAAAGTTTTCAATGGAGTTTTAAATACCCAGGCCTGACTTCTAAGCAGGGAGGTGTTTCAAATCAGATAAAATAGTAGAGTATACTGCCTACTTGTGATCTCTGTCTGTCAAATAAGTAAATAAAATCTTTAAAAAAAAAAAAAAGAGTGCACTTATAAAAAAAAATAGTAGAGTATATTCATCTCTAAATGAGTGTAAAGCTCTCTTCTTTGTCTCTTCATAACTACTCTGGCAACTTTCAGCCTTTAGATGTTGGTGTTCCCCAGAGTTTTACCTTTAGTCTTCAGGTAGAGGATAGAGAAATGTTCTTTCTTCTTATCCACCTATACCCCATCTGTTGGAACCTCAAAGCAAATGGCTCAGACCTCAATGTGTACCTCTCATGTCCAGTTTGTCCCACAAATAGCAGCTCAACCCAATGCCTACCCTCACTACCCTGTTTAAAATGACACCTATTCACTGCCACTGCACAAATCCCATTACCATTGCTCTATTTTCTCATAACACTTAAATATAAAAAAAATCCCAATGATTGCTTATTTTTCATGTTCTACCTTCTGCCCCCCTGTTAAATAATATAAGCTCAAGTAAAGCAGGGATTTTGTCTGGCTTATGTCTGGTGTATAGCAAACATCTCAGAAAAATTCCTGGTACACAGTAGTCCCTCACAAATATTCTCTGAATATATGAACAAAGCAACTCCAACTCCTGAATCGACTATTTTTAAGTATCTTACTTCTTCATTAGGCTCAACGCTTAGGTTCCATATCTGACTCCTTTTTCATTTTTCCCCACTATCTCTTGTGAGTCAACAGGTGTTGACTGTGCTGCATTAATGATGACTCCCATATACTTCTTTTGAATTCTGTTCCCACTGCCAGAACCTCGTTGAAACTCTCAGTTTTGCTTTCCTGTTTGAACGCAACAGCCTTCTAACTGGTTTCCTTTACTTCAGTTTTTCCCCTTTATAACTCATTTTATACATTGCTGCCTTCCTAAACATAGCCTTACTATGTGATAGCAGATCATAGATTCCTTCATCAAATATTTAGCAAGAGCAAATATGTGCCAAGGACTGAAAAGACAGAATATCTCTTCATTTGAAGAGTTTATTTTCCCAGCTCATTACCCTTCATTAACTCCTCATGGTCTGCAAAGCAAAGTCTGGCTATTATGTTGACATGTAAACTCTCTGCATTGATCTCATCAAATCTTCCCAACTTTGTTCCCATTACAACCCTGTATGTATTCATGCACTCGTCAAATAATACCATATATGAGCAATCTTGTCCCATATCTCTGAGCTCATACTGATTTATCCCTGTGTAATAAACTCTGATTCCCTCTATCCTGTAAGAATCCTACACATGTCCGATTCCACCACTTCCATGAAGTCTTCTCTGATTAATTTGGAAATTATTTTTCTGTTTTTCTTCTTGTCCATTTCTGCCCCTTTGAAAATACATATTATATAGTGCTTTGTATGCTATGTATTAGTCTACATGTCTTACCTACCACAATGATTAGAAGAACCTCCTTGAGGTCAGAGACCCTGCTTCAGTCTTCTTGAACTTCCCACAGTACTTGGTCCCTGCCTTGTACTTAGGCACTCAATAATGTTTATTGAATAGAAGAAATGTAAGATATCTTTTTTTTTTAAAAAGATTTTATTATTTATCTGACAGAGAGAGATCACAAGTAGGCAGAGAGGCAGGCAGAGAGAGAGGAGGAAGCAGGGTCCCTGCTGAGCAGAGAGCTGGATGCGGGACTCGATCTCAGGACCCTGAGATCATGACCTGAGCCGAAGGCAGCGGCTTAACCCACTGAGCCACCCAGGCGCCCTAAGATATCCTTTTTTTCTTCCAACCTATATTATACTGAATTTAAACTCTGTATTACTGATAACTACCTTCAAGTACATATTGCAGTATCCCTACCCAGATATCCTGACAAAAATTGTATTAGATTATGAATCCAAGTTTGTAAGTCAAAAGATTTCAGTTTCATTCTAGCATTTATCACTTATTGTGTACTTTTTAAAAAGATAGATAGATTGATCGCTTGATTGATTTTAGAGAGAAAGAAAGCAAATGGTGGGGAGGGGCAGAGGGAAAGAATCTTAAGCAGACTCCCCATGTAGCTCAGAGCCCAATGACATGGGAATCGAGTCCATGACCCTAAGATCATGACTTGAGCCAAAATCACGAGTCAGATAATTAACCAACTGAGCCACCCAGGTGCCCCACTTACTGTGTACTTTGAACAGTTACTTTTACCTCCATGTACCCAGTTTTCCTCATTAGTAAAGATGGGCAAACAATTAAGACCAAACTCCCAGACTTATTTAATACTCAAAAGAGATTTATGAATATATGACAATTAGCACAATATCTGACACTTCTTTAATGACAGCTGTCATTATCACTGCATAAATAGTGTCAAAGTCATCTCTGTACTCCTCGCCTCCCTCCTTCCTCCAGAGTTGTTACTCTTGATTCCATGATTATGTCATGCTCTATCTTATCCCTTCCTGCTTCCTGCATTCCCCACACCCAAACAAATAACCCTCCTTTTGTTCCTATTCCAGACATACGCATCTAGTAGAAGCCAGCTCAAAGTTACCTTCTTCATGGAACCATCTTGGTTTCTTTAGTCTGTATTGAGTTTACTCCTTTATAAACTATCAGAAAATTTAGGAGGAAATACCATATGCCCATTCCTTCCATAAACACATTTTGAGTTACTTATTTTGGCAAATTTATTTTTGTCTCCTCAAATTTATTACAAGATATGTGATAGTAAGGCAATATGTATATTTTTATATACACATATGTAATATGAATATAACATATTATTTATCTTATATTTTTATAAATATATTTTTGAAATAATATATGTCTTGAATTCTCCATGGTATCTAGCACAATTCTTTATAATCACAGTAGAAATTATGTATGAGACTTAGAAGCATGGGTTTGTTAGTTACAAAGACCTGGGACCTGGGTTTAAATATTGTCACTTAAAAAAATAAGCAATCTTGAACAAGCTGTGTAATCATTTTGAGACTCACATGTTTTTCATATGGACAATGGAATAATAATGTTTACATTGCTGAATAGATGTTATGATTGAAGTAGAAGATACATGTAAGTATTTAACACAAGGTCTGAAACCCAGTAGACATTTCATAAACAGAAGTCGTGATCATCACTGTTATTACCATTGTCAGTTAATTAATTCCTAGATAAACTAGCATGAAGCAGAGATTAATCCATGATATCACAAAACCCATTTTAACTAAAAACTATATTTCTTGTATGCTATATATAAAATTTCCTTAGATACATATTTACGTATTGCCCTCTCTAAATTTTTTCCATACCCCATGAGGTTTTCTTTCTTTCTGTTCTTTCTTTCTTTCTTTTTTTTTTTTAAAGATTATCCTTATTTACTTGACAGAGAGAGAGATCACAAGTAGGCAGAGAGGCAGGCAGAGAGATGGGGGGAAGTAGGCTCCCTGCTGAGCAGAGAGCCCCATGTGGGGCTCCATCCCAGAACCCTGAGATCATGACCTGAGCCGAAGGCAGAGGCTTAACCCACTGAGCCACCCAGGTGCCCTAGCCCATGAGGTTTTTTATCTGCATTGTAATGAAAATAGAAGCAAATCAGAAAGAAAAATAATTGTTATCTTGTGTCTGGCTTTAATTTAAAAAACATTTTGTCAGACTAGAAGTGTTCAGAAGGACACAGCAATTTTTTCCCATCATTAGGGTGCAGTAAATCTGTCCTGAAAAAATGAAACCTTTTAAATGAGCATTTCCCAAAGCTCTCTAAAGTTCATTATTGGTTTAGAATCTTTCTGCTATGTTGACTAAGAACCTTGGAGATCGGACTTAGAAACTCTTAAATGCCCAGATCTTATGTGGAACAATAGTAACATCTTAGCCTCTAAAAATTCCACAATCGTGGTTTTTCACTGTTGAATTGAATGAATGCTAAGATGTCTACTTGCCTTGTAAATGTCTGAAGCAGAACAAAGGATATGGAAGAAAAACCGGTGTCTTCGATTGTCAAGGGTTGGTTCATCTGTAAAGCAGTAATGAATTTTCTCGTTCAAAACTTCTGAATTTCACCCTTACATCCCTGGCCACTTCATCACAGAAGGCAAAAGAAATTCTTTGCAAGGCTGGAAGACTGAAGACCAATTCAAATAGCCCCCAGTGAAGACCCTGTGATTCCCAACTTTTAGATAATAAGATGTAGAAAGTGTCAGCCAAACAGGGACAGAGCTTCACATATTTCTTGACTGACAAGTGCAAAGGTGTCCTGATTTGAGATATAGTCTAAATTGTGTCATATTTCCTTTCACATTATTCTATTTGTCACAAACTTTAAGAGTGATCTTGAGAGCTAATTTCTTAATTTTTCTATAACTCATTCAAAAAATGGGTGGCTCAGTGAGTTAAGCCTCTGCCTTTGGCTCAGGTCATGGTCTCAGGGTCATGGGATCGAGCCCCACATCGGGCTCTCTGCTCAGCAGGGAGCCTGCTTCCCCCTTTCTCTCTCTGCCTGCCTCTGTGCCTACTTGTGATCTCTGTCAAATAAATAAATAAAAGTTTTAAAAAATGGCTTCGATCCTTTTACATATAAGATAACAGGTAAAATATTACCAGAATACCTCTACGATTATACTTGTAGCGTGAAAACATTTCTGATTATGATCAATTAAGAAGAGCTTGGGGGACCTTGCTGGTTCAGTCAATTGAGCATCTGACTCTTGGTTTCAGCTCACATAATAATCTCAGGGTCATGAGATCAAGCCTCAAGTTGGGCTCCATGCTCAGTGCAGAATCTGCTTGAGAGTCTCTCCCTCTGCTCCTCCCCCATCTCTCAAATAAATGAATGAATAAAATCTATTTTTTTAAGATTTTATTTATTTATTTATAGACAGAGGTCACAAGTAGGCAGAGAGAGAGGGGGAAGCAGGCTCCCACTAAGCAGAGAGCCCAATTCAGGGCTCGATCCCAAGACCCTGGGATCATGACCTGAACTGAAGGCAGAGGCTTTACCCCACTGAGCCACGCAGGCACCCCTGAATGAATAAAATCTTAAAAAAAAAAAAAAAAAAAAGGAGAAGAAGAGCTTGTGTTGAAATCAATCTATATCAATCTCCATCTTCTACTAGGTACATTATCATGATCAATGTATTTTCCCTATGTGAGTTGTATTTTCCTTTTTTGTTGGTGAGCCATCAAATCAGTAACATTACAAGGCAGTATTACATTGAGGGAAATTATATTAAAAGAAAAAACAATAGAACTGAGATGTATTTGCTTATGCTAAGTCCCATGTCACTAAGCCTAGACTTAACTTAATTACAATTTCAGCTCTCCCATAAAGGGAACCTTAAGCCAGTCAGTGAGGAATGACGTGATCAGCACTATTAGGCAATCTGCCTGATAGACCCTGCATTCCCCAAAGGAAGGTAACTGCAATAACCAGCCCACTTCTTTGCCTACTATAGTTTCCTTGTTCCCACTCCCTTCCGCCTGTAGAAGTCTCATTTTGTACAGCTCCTTGCAGCTCCTTTCTATCTGCTGGATTGGATGCTACTCAATTTAAATCAATTTTGTTCAACTAAATTCTTAAAATTTTCAATATGCCTCAATTTATCTTGTAACAGTGCTAAATAAGAAATCTAAGAGATTCAGGAATTTAGCTGAAAGATGGAATCTTATCAGCTGGTGCCCTCTGGGAAGGTTTCAAAAATAGGGTATAATTTGAGTTGGGCTTGAATAGATGGATATAAATATATTTGGTCATTGGAAATGAAAAGGCAAAACTTACTATCAGAAGTGATAATGTTGCCCAGGTGATGCTGATTCAGCCTGGCTAAGCACAAGAATTCAAGTAAGAGATTAGAAAGGCACTTGAACCCTTGAATAACAGGCCAAAAGCCATAGAGTTCTATTCATGAAGAATACAGAGTTTCAGCTCAGATCCATTTCAGTTTGAATTCTAGCTTTGCCAGTTTTCAGGGGCTGGAATCTATACAATTTATTTGATCAATATGGACCTCTGTTTCTCAAACTGTAGTGTAAAAATAATAATAACTTTCAAGAATGCTGATGGAATTAGAAAAGATAAAAACATAATTTCTTAGCACATCATGCTAGATACACAAGTTATTTGATAGGGACCTCCACTAGTCCACCCTCCAGATCCATTACTGGCCTTTCTCTGCCTTGTTCTGTGACCTGAAGGCTGACTTCTGTAGACCACATCACCTGTGGTCCCATACCCTCTGACTCCTGAGTGAGCTTGACCAATGGAAAGGCATTGGCCAGAGATTTGAAAATGGGAAGAGGTACAAGCCATGGTGTGTTTTTCCCCACTCCTTCCCTGCTGAGGCAGTGACTGTGTCCTTTCATGACAATGGCTCATGTAGGTCAGGAACTTCTCTATGGCTCCAGATATCACCAGGATTTCATAACATAATTTCTTTCCTTTCTCAGGCAGCTTCCTTTAATGTCAGTCTTCAGTTTCCCCAACATTCCTCATTATTTCCCTAATGTTGTCCAGACTTTAAAAGAAGTCATTTCATTAAAGTCTCTTGTTCTCTTTCTTACTGGGATTCTGAAATATACTGGCTATGTCTTAGTTCCATTCTTATTATTTTAATGGCGATGGAAGCCACTAGCTACCATGAACACAAAATGGTAAGAGCCATGCTTTAGGATATTTAAGGCTGGTATATAAGATAGACTCTGAAGATAGACTTTGAGAAGGGAAGAAGAGAAAAACCAAAAATAATTTTAATATAAAAAAATAGAATTCTAGCTGATCATTTTTAAGGGTCAGAGAAAGGGTGGTGAGATATTGCAATTTGTAAGAAGTGTGCGTATATGGTCGTTGAGATGACTAAATTGTATTTCTTATGTGTATTTGGGTTTCATCCACAGTTCCGGGCTCACAGCTCCCTTGGAACTTCCTGAGTGATAAGAGAAATGGAAGCATCTTTTGTTATACTATTTGATCCCTTGTCCTCCATTCCTGCTAGTACTTCAGGGCCAGAAAGGTGAAATGGGTGTCTTGCTATTCAAAACCAACCCTCTCCACCATAATTGGGTTTATGTTAATGGAAGGTAACTTTTGGAAAGCACCTAACTGATGGGGACTGGTTGCCAGGGGGACCAACCAGGAAGCGAGGGTTGAAACTTTCTGTCCCACTTCCTTATTTCTGGCAATGGGAGAAGGGCTAGAGGTTGAATCAATAACCCACAGCCATTGAGTTAATCAGTCATGCCTGTGTAATGAAACTTCCATTAGAACCCCAAAAGGAAGGGGTTTGGAGATCCTCCATGTTGGGGAACCAGAATGCTTCCACATGCCACCACACTGGGCCACAAGCCCACAAGAACAGAAGTTCCTTTGTTCTGAACCTTGTGTTACATGTCTCCTCATCTAGCTGTTGTCTCACATCCATTAATATCCATTGTAATAAATCAGTAATCTAGTGAGTAAATGAGTTTCTTGAGTAATGTGAGCCATTCTAAGAAATTAATCAAATCCAAGGAGGGGGTCATCGGAACTTCCAATTTGTGGCCAGTGTAACAGAAACACAGGTAAAAGCCCAGGCTTATAACTGGAGTTCAGAGAGGACAGCAATCAGAGGACTGAGCCCTTTACCTTTAGTTGGATCTGATGCTATATCCAATTAGTGTCAGAACTTAGCTGAATTAAATTGAATTCTCAAACACCTCACTGGTGTATGAGAATTGCCTGTTGATGTGAAAAGCCTACACCCACACGCGCGCACACACACACACGTTGGAATTGGGTCCAGTATCCTAAAACAGGTGGTAGCCACAAAAATGCAGAATAAGTGATGAGTGGTCATCATTGCCAAATATGGTGAGCAGTGGGGGCCATGAACTCACAGTGAATTCAAAGATGACGTTGAGGTATATGAGCTCTTTTACCAAATGTCTAACTTTTACCCTTTTAATTTACTAATTAAATCAAACCTAAAGAGTTTTTAACTCCTCGTCAGAATTTCAAATTGTGCCAGCAGAGTGGGTAGATCATGGTCTTCACTGTCTTTTATTACTTGAGTAGAACCAAGGGAGAAAGAAGGAAACTAATAAAGTAAGGATAGTCTGGTAAGCTTGGAAAATATCCAGCAATTACAAGGCTGATTAATAACCCAAATTATAATCCCAATTCCTGGTATCCAAACACCTGTTAAATTCTCATTCTCATGTTAACAATTTCATGAAGTATGTTGTATATGTATTTGTATAAGTATTTGTATATGTATTTAAGCCTTCAAAATGACCTATAATTCTTTTCATCATTGTTAAAGGGGAGAAACAAAGGATAATGAAAGTTAAGGTGTGTGTATATGTGTATATGTGTGTGAGAATGTTTTTAAAATCTTTTCATATATTTTTGTGTGTGTATATATATTTCTGTTTTTTTCCTTCTGACTATAAAAGCTTTGCTCAAAGCAAAAAATTTTGAAGCCACAGGAAAGCACAAAGGAAAAAAAAAATTGAAGTCAGCCATAATCTCACTCTGACTAGTTTGGTAAATTTTTTTGCATTCTTGTGTCTAGAGAAATGTACAACTCAGGTAATATATATACACATAGATATGCACATATATTTTAATGTATATGCATACATATATATTAACATACATGTATACATATATCATATGCATATATTTGCATAGTTAAAATTATACTGTAACAAACATTTTGTCATTCTTTTTTACTGTTTTTTACTGTTATTTTACTGTTATCATACCTCAGGATATTCTTTTTTTTTTTTTTTTTTTTTTTTTTTAGTCCACAAATTTTATTCTGTGCTAGGTATTGACTTCACCACTGACTTTATTCCAATCACACAGTCCAGAATTAATAGATCTGAGAACTGGAAATAAACTTGGGATCCATAAATCCCATATTCATTCTCATAGGTTGCAAGTGGTTTTGGTCTAATGCCTTCCATTCCCACTCCTTCAACTAGTACAGACTTAATGCCAATATGTTGAACTATGGGCTTGTTGTTGACCAGAGATGTTTCCACATTATTTAACACTGGGTAATGGTTATTATGGTCCCCTCCCCTACTCCACACACCTTACCACACTAAATATCTGATTGTCACTAATTACAAACTTTGGAGGATTTCTATCACTTTTCCCAACAACATGCTACCATTTAGCCTTCTCTGGAGGCCATGCCTATCTATGAAGCAGTTGCAAGAGATAAAAAGCAGGGTTGGGGGGGCGTCTGTGGTTTTCCCCCTTCTGACTATTTTCTGCTTAGGATAGACAATCCCAGATTTCATATTCAATGACAAAGTAATCAGAGATGGCTGGGGACATTGAATAGGAGATCTGGGACCAGCTCATGTCTGCTGCCTCAAATTCAACTAATAATTTTTTCCTCTTCTTTGGCATTTAGACTCTGGTTCTTCTTCCAAAGGTTATTGTGGGAATATATAGTAATACCATTAGGTTTTCTTATATAATTGCAATCACATATTTCTAATAGGCACAGAGAAGGGGAAGTATTTGCACTGCTGGTAAGTCTAGAGAAGGACGGTAGAACAGGGGAAAGGAGCCTTAAATAAGGATGAGAGAGCAGAAGGTAAAATGCTGGGTAGCTGTGTCATGTCGATATCATTTCTTTCAAATAAGACAAGACATTTAAAGCGCAGCACCTGGAAAACAGCAAGTACAGGGTAAGAGTCATCTATAAATTCTCTCCAACCAATAGTTATATCTACAAAAGTGAATCAATTTTTGCTGTATCAACATAGCACAATGTTAGATAAAATGTAAAACATTGAAAAAGCATATTGTTCATAATCACACCACCTGAAATTTAAAAATGATTACCATCTGTTCACATTCCTCTTTACTATTTCTTTTTTCAAAAAATATGCACTCACTTTTGCATAACCTAAAAAAGTGTAGATGCATAATGTTCCCATCCTCTTAAATGCCTATTTTAGGTCACAAATATTGACTGTACGGGGACAGGTGACTGGGTTAGTTAATGATGTATCTTAGGGTCGAAAATACACCATAAAGGACCACAGAATGGCATGCATTGGGCAGAGAATATGACAGACCTGTTGTTTATTTGTTTAACTTCCCCATAAGAACCTCAGGTTACAGATGTGTGTCTAAGACTAAGAATATTTCCCCACATTCTAAAACTATTCCTGCCTATGTGGCCTCCTCTCAGACACAGAGTAAAAGGAGTAAAGCATCCTTTCTTTCACCTGCACTGAAACTCGAGCCTCAGTGGAATTGTGAAGAATCGGCAAAGAAGGAAGAGCTCTGACATGTGGTGTCACAGCCTTATTTCAGACAAAATCTTTACAAAATTTTTACAAAATCTTTACAAAATTTTTACAAAATCTTTACATATTTTTCTTTTTTCAGAAAATGTGCTTAGCAATCCTAATAAAAGTATATAAATGAAATTTGTCTAAGGTTAAGAATTAGGTAAATTTGCCTTTGATTGTTAGATGACTGGAGTCTTTGGCTATTTATATATCATTTAAAAATAAGCACTGGCATATTTCTCAATGGTACCACATAGCATAATGGCCAACTTCATTCTAATATATGTTAGGCAAGTTGCTTAGCTTCATTGTGCTTAGGTTTGTTGATCTGTAAAATGGGATAATAATATTACCTAGCTTATAGGAAGGTGTGGATTAACTAAAGTAACACATGTATTATAAATACATTATATTTATATAAAGAGGGAGTACATATAGGTGTATGCACACATACATGTGTATAAAACTTGAACAGTGTATGGCACAAGATTAGCACCATATAAATGTTAAGATATATTTTACTGCCCTTTTTATAATTATTGTTTCCTTCATTTAGCAATGGCTCTTCATTCATCCTTTTATCCTGTGAACTATAAAATAAGTGGAATTCTCAGTATCATCCAGGAGTTCCCCAGTGATTTTTAGCATCAATGCCCATTTTTTCATTGGGTCATTAACCCCTTTATAAGCTTGTTTTATCCATATCCCAGTATCAGTGTGACAGTCCCATTGGTTACCAAATAGCGTTAGACCCTGTCTTCTTCCTGGATGGCAGAAAGCCCTTACTGATTGCACAGCTATTCTCCCTTGTACTCAGAGAGTACCTTTCCCTGCCCAAGAGTTGAATAGAATCATGGTCCTTCCAATTCAGTCACGGTTCATTCAGTTGATTAGATCTATAACTGGTTTGGTGAATGTCATGTGGCCCAACCCTGGCCAGTGGAAATTAAGGAGAAGCCTTAATCTGACAGTGGGGAGGAAAAGGGGTGAAGGGTGCAGGGGTGAGGGGAGGAGAGGGCTTAAAGATTTCCCTCCATAATGAAAAGGAGTTGTGGGAGACAATGTCTCTCTTCCACATTGTCTTCTGCTGTGGGGCCTAGAACTTACATGATATAGAAGTTTTGTTTTTCCAAGTTTGTCTCCTCTGCTCTACTAGAAGTTCTATGAATCTGGGAAGGGTATTCATCTTGGTAACACCACCTTACATCCCCCCCACCACTATCCCAATTCAGTGGTGGATGCACAAATGATCCAATCCCACTCTTAGAAGCACCCATTGATCCCCAGTACCATGAACTACTTCCTCCTCCGTGTTTGTAATGTATTCTGTTCGATTTGAGCCATAGAACGCCAAAGCAGATCAAGTGCTGGCTCTAGAATCAAACTGCATGGGTTTGAGCATGTCCTCAGCCAACCATCTCTTCCTGTTGTACCTCAGTTTCCTGGTCTGCAAAATGAGGTTATACCTAGCGACTATCTTTCAGGACTCAGGTGCGAATTGAATGTGTATATGACTACAAAACATTTTAAGTAGTGCCTGTCATATAGTAAATGCTTATTCAATTTGATATATAATGATTTTGTTATTACACCGATGTCATTTTCTTTTTTTTTTTTTTAAGATTTTATTTATTTATTTGACAGACAGAGATCACAAGTAGGCAGAGAAGCAGGCTCCCCGCTGAGCAGAGAGCCCAATGCGGGGCTTGATCCCAGGACCCTGGGATCAGGACCTGAGCTGAAGACAGAGGCTTTAACCCACTGCGCCACCTAGGCGCCCCACTGATGTCATTTTCAAGCAATGAGTTGTTTATACACCTGTTTTGCTCATTAGATGGTGAGGGTAGCTTGAGCTGGGATTCCGTTTTCCATTTGCTCTGTTAATGTTTCCTTAAGTGAAGAAGGAAGGAAGGAAGGAAGGATGGATGGATGATGGGAAGAGGAGAGGAGTTGGGAAGGAGAGGAGTTGGTATTTTGTGGGGTCTCCTCGCCTTGGGGTTAGGGAGAATTTACTAATTTATTAAGTGATTCTAGTTATCTAGTTCTACCCACTATCTAGAAATCAAAATCTGTCCTGAGCATCCGAATGCCACCAACTGCGAAAGCTGAGCGATGAAGGCCCATCATTTCTACTGTACAAATGATGCTTTCAGCAGGACAGTGCCATCATGACACAATGAACTCTATATTAGGGGTGTGCAAAGCCTGTGTACATAGAAAGCTAACTGAGACCTCTGACAACATCTCTACTGTGTGGTCACACAGCCTGGCTGGGGCCCCAGAGAAGCTGATTATATTGTAGAGACTGGTCTTCCACAGAGCACAGAACTCCCCCTGCCACGCTAGGCCACACAAAATGATCATATTCATGAGGTCCACACAATATTACTTGTTTGAGCTTCTGAGAGTTCAGTCCACACCTGGGTGCTTAAACACTGGGCTTATGCCCTCTTAGACTCTTCATAATAGAAGTTTGAGGATCGGCCAAACTCCTCTCATAGGAAGTGGTCATTGGAAAATTTCCCCAGCCCATCGAAACGGAGAGAATGGATTAAACTTGGCAGATTACAGAAAGTGATCTCTCTTTTGGTTAAAATCATATGCGAAGAGCTGAAATCAGATTCTGGAGCTGTGGCCTCGTTCAGGGATGTGAACAAGCCTGTATGCGGTCTACGACCTCCTTTTTCTGCGTGCATTCTTCCTGCACTCCTGGCCCTATCTGGCTAATTCCAACCTTCCTGGGTGAAAATCAGTTCCCTCTTCTGATGTTCAGTCTGATCCACTGTCTCTTGCATCCTCTTTCATAGCCTCTTGTTCTGTTCTTACAGAATACTTGACACTCACGTAATTATAATTTGTAATCTGGGGGTCTGTTTGAAGTTTCTCTTTCAATATTGCTCTGAGTACTCTCTCTACGTAAAGATCCCGGAAAGACTTATTAAAATGCAGGCTTCTGGACACCATCCCAGAATTTTAGAATCATGATCACAAGAGGTTGTCCCCAGCTATTTTTTATTGACACTAAAGTTTGAGAGTTATTTTACAAACATTTATGCTTTCTGAGGGCAGAGGTCATGTCCGTTGTCCTGAGCTCTGATATTTCAGTGTAGGACATCTTGGCCGCCACTTAAGAGGCTCATAATAAATCCTTTTTACATGAATGAAAATTAAAATTTGAGTATCCAAAGGACAGTTATTTGTTCATCTAATTGTTCTAAATGGAGAAGCCAAAAGACAGTTCAAGTATTCAATTCTACAATTATTTAGGCTTGAAACAGAGTTGTGTTTGGTACCCTTTATCACAGGTAAAAAGGCCTTAAAACCTTCGAGGCAGGAACTCCTGCATTTCAGCCAAGAAGTTGAGACACTGGGAAAGAGATCTGGCAACCATCTAGACTTGACAGGTGCTCGCTAGCCTTGTGGCTTTTCCTGATTCACTTGAACTTTCTGAGTTTCGATTTCTTCATCTGTAAAGCAATAGCTGGGTTAAAATGTGAGCATGAGCACACAAATAAGAATATATAAACAGATATAAACAGAGAACTTGCACTATGCTTGGCCTTAAAGGACAGTCAAGGAATGATGGCCCTTGGCCGCCCGATTTCCCGGTTCAAGCAAATCTTTTTAAATACAGCCAGGAACACACTGGCCGGCAGTGAGCAGCCCCTGCCCTTTTACCATCATTCTTAGTAATGTTTAGGGAGTATGGCAGATCTTAATTGGAATTTTAAAGGGTAATGAATTCAGCCCTGAACTTGAATTAGCAGAACGTGTGGTTTTCTTGATCATGACTATTTAGGGACTATGAGTGGCTTAGCCCCAGGGAATGTGCCAGAGATCTGACTTGGAAACTGAGGCAGGGCTGGGAAGATCCAATCACAGAGATAGGTTCTCAGTGGGGAGTATGACTTCTGGCAATACTGGGATGATGTACACTTGAACACAATAAGATAACTCAGAGAGAAAAAATTAAAAAGGCAACTAAAGTCATATTGAAGACTTCCAGAAGCTACAATTGTACCTGTATTTTTAACAGTGCCCCAAACAAAGATAATATCCAGTCATGGCAAGGGAAAGAAAAGAAAAGGTCACTTCTTTCTCCCCTACTTAGTTCTTGGGGGAAGGCATTCTAATTGTTTTAGCTCTTTTACTGGGGGTGGGGGGGTGGTGAGGAAGAAAAGATGAGACTTGAAAGGCTTAAGAAAGCTTTGGCAACTCCATCTTTTCCAGCTGTGTTAACAAACTTCTGTGAAACAGATGGTGGCGGGCTAAAACACTCAGGACTGCAATCTCTCTTAATCGATTGATACTTCCCAGTGCTATGAAATCCGTAATAAAATTAACCCTCCCGTCACTGCACCAGGAACATTTGGGGTTTGTTATGTCTTTTTTCACTTTCACTCCAGCTAATAAAAGGAAACCAACTATCTTTTCTTTGTGATTTTCTTTTTTCTTTGTAGATGCGAATAGCAAAGTCCGTGGTAGAACTTTTCTTAAACAACGAGGTCCTGTCACATTGGAAACAGATGATTTCCGTATCCTCATATACTTTGGATGTAAATAACAGCCAAGCCACTATAGATGCTTGCTAAATATCTATAGTGATATAGATACCTATATAGTGATATCACATATAGTGATATAGATATAAATATATCAGACATAGTGATATAGATATAAATACATGAGCCTATAATACAGTAGACAAGTTCCTTTGTTCTTCAGGGATATGTAAATAATATAGAATATTTATATGGGCTTTATAGTTCTCAGGGGACTTCCCCACACAACGGTGTCTTTGAGGGTGTGGGCATTATGTGGCAATTGTCATGAATATTCAAGTACAGATGTTGTCAGGGATAAGGCAATACTTCCCGGATTGCTCATTTGGCGGCATTCCTTGTGTTTCTAACGAGCCTGGGCACATGGCGGGGTTGAAGGATAGATTGTAGACAAGAGTTCACACGTTGTTGTTAGTTCCTAATTATGGGTCTAACTGTTACATTACAATCTGTGAGAGAGGCTTTAGTGTGCATAAAGTAAAAATGAAATGTGGGTGACTAATAGGATGATAAGAGTGGTTTGCCCAGGATTGTCTTGGTTTTAAATCTGAAAAATCCAGCATCCCAGGAACCTGCCTTAGTTCCAAACAAACTGGAAGAGTTGGTCACCAAAATCCATGGCAGGTAGTATCTTTACTGTTTAAAACACACAACAGACAGGTCAATTTAATGTGGTTTTTTATCCTTAAACAGAGTATCAGAAAGTTAAATGTAGAAGGAATGTTCACCTGAGTAACTCTCAAATGCCTTTTGGTTTGAGTTCATAACTAGAAGGTAAGTTCACTTTGTCTATTCTACTGGAAGTCTTTAACATGCCTATTTTATTTGCCTGTTGAGATTTTAATATGTAAAATGAAAAACTGAGACATAAATGTCAGGGCATTAAAAAGTGACATCTCCAATATGTCCTGAACTCCTGGCCAAGTTAAAAATAATTACTAGGGTTAACAGTTATCAAAATGAATGCTGCAGTGCCCATGTTAATAAAGATTCTACCACGGAAGATTTCCCTGGGCAGGTGTAGGGGGCATCCTATAACCTTATCTCCCATGCTTTTATCTAACACCAATAATAATACCTGGTACCTTTTCTTCTGGTACAGTAACTCCCCTTTTATCCATGCTTTGCTTTTGCATGGCTTCAGTTATGTGAGGTCAAGGTCAACTGTAGTCCAGAAGCAGATGACCCTCCTTCTGAATAATTGTCAGAAGGTCCGTAGTAGCCTGTGTCACGTGGTCTACATCATCCCCTCACTTCATCTTACCACACAGGCATTTTATCATCTCACCATCACAGAAAGAAGAGAGAGAAAGTACATTCACATAACTTTTCTCCCAGTGTCTTGTTACAGTTGTTCTATTTTATTATTCATTGTGTTAATCTCTTACTGTGCCCAATTTATGAATTAAACTTTATGTATGAGAAAAAACATGTATGTATGTATGAGAAAAAACATAGTGTGTGTTAGATATTGTATATATATGTGTATGTGTGTATTATATATATAAATATAAGATTGTGTGTATATATATAAACAGCACATATATTGGATTGTGTATGTATATATACACATACTTATGTGTATTTATAGATTGGTACTGTCTATAATTTCAGGCATCCATTGGGGGTCTTGGAACATATGCCTTGTAAATAGGGGAAACCACCTTACCTAGCTGTTTATGCTTAATATCTTTACCTAGTATTAATGATAAGAGTAGTTATTTCCTATTAAAAGCAAAGTGACTGATGTTCATGACTCCTAGATAATAATTAGAGTTTTATGTTAATAGATACTGAAAAGACTTTTTCTCGTATCCTGGTAGCATACCAAAAAACTAAAGGTTATTAACTCTATTTTGTAGGTAAGAAACCTCAGAGATGATATTTAATCTTTGGTCCAGTTACACTTATCCTTAAAACAGTATATATTTGACCCTGAGGTTGCTTATGATGAACATAGTTTATCACCAAAACCTCTTTTATTCTAGAACTTTCTCTCCTCCTAGCTCTATTATTACCTGTCAGACTTTATGAGCATTGCTGGGAGAGGAGGGACCAACATTATTTTAGCTATGAAACTTTACATGGTTTAGAAATGGCCACACTATATGAAGGACAGGAGTAAATATTTTAGTGAAACCCTTCAAAAAGGGATTCTGATTTTCTTAGGGCATGCTCGAAAACTCTCCATATTGATGTGCATTGGTTCACTCATCCCCTCAATCTCATTTTGTAATAGTGCAGACTAGTTTGTGTGGAATTAACTCTGTCAGCACCACACCCACAAACTTCCTCATAATGAACTAGACCTCAGTCCCAACTCTGCATCAGAATGATCTGTACAAATTTCAAAACAAAATGCAAACACATTCTTAGATCCGATCCCAGAATTACAAGGCCTATTGATTTTAGAGGTGGCAGTTATAGTTCAAAAGAATCACAGGGAGTTCTGATGCAGAATTAAAACTGAGGACTGATGCATGCTTCGTCCAACATGTGGTATCTTGTCGGGATAAGATTCTGGAAGTCCAGGCTATATTTAGTTGATTACATTGAGATGTTGACCAAAGGCCATTTGGCCCAATTTGCCAGATGTTAAACATCAGCTCATGGCCTCATTTAGTTCCTATCATTTCCTTATTTCCATCTCTCTGCATCATCCTAAAATATTTTGGATGTTCTGTTATAATCTAGAGGTGTCATCTCATTTAAAAAAATATTTATTTATTTGAGACAGAATGTGAGCAAGGGGAGGGGCAGGAGAAAATCCTCAAACAGACTCTCCACTGAGCCCAGAGCCCAAAGCAGGGCTTTACCCCAGGACCCTGAGATCATGACCTGAACCAAAATCAAGAGTCAGATGCTTAGCTGAGCCACTCAGGCACTCTTAGCTCATTCTTGAAATAGGACTCAGCAGCTTTCCCTTTAGCAAAGACTGTAGGGAGATTTTCTTCAGTGACTGGAGGGCCCTGGGAGGGAAGAATTTGCCGGAGGCAGCGATTCTGAGTCTTTGCTCAGCGGTGAGGGCTGAAGCTCAACCAGAAAAAGAAAGTTGGCTAACATTCCAGGTTCATACTAGAGCCCCTGAGTAGACAGGGAGGGATACCCCCATTTAAATATGTATGCCTCCTTAAGATAGAGTATTCAGGATCTCAGCAGAGAAAGCCCACATTAGGATTTAAATTAAGAACAGAAGCTTGAACTTAACTCCTGAGTAAAAGCAGAAAATCATTTGAGGGCTTATCATGCTCTAACTAGGGGATAGAGAAATATCTTTTGATGCTATGTAGGTATCAGGCATTAAATCACTCAGAGCAGTGCATAGATCACCAACCCAAAGGCATCACTCTGATAAGATAATGTTAAGAAGAAATAAGAAGCATAATAATGATACTAACACCAAAAGTCCCCCTAAGTCCTTACTGTGGCAGATCCTGGTCTAAATGTTTTATATGTATTATATCAGTTTTCCCAATACCCATTTGGTGTGAATATTATTTTTATCCCCATTGTACAGATGGGATTTCTGAGGTTCTGAAAGTTTGAGGCACTTACCTAAGGTTGTACAGCAGAAAGGAGTCAGAGAGAGGATTCGAATACAAATCACTTAAAAAATTTGTAACTTTCATTTCTTGTTGCTTGCTTTCAAAACACCATGTTTTTTAAATCAGGGATATCAGGGAAAGAGCTCAAAAATGTGTTCAACGCTAACAAAGAATTTTTAGTATAAAGGGGCCCCTAGAACCCATCCAAGAAAGACCTATTACTAAAGGATCAGAAAGATCTTTCACTGGCCGTTCTGAAACATAGAGCCAAATGAAGATATTACACGTACAGTCTTGTATGTTATGAAACTTTCAGTTAATTCTCTATTTGTCTATTTTCTAAGTGGCTTCCTATAACTACCAGCCATATTCCTCCTAGCCTTTTTTTTTCCCTCCACAAACAATAGAGAATTTGAAGAGAAGTATGTTCTTCAAGTCACGTTTTTATGTCTGTGTGAGATTACTTAAATCAGTTCAGTTCTCTAATAAACAGAATTAATAGTATTGGGATGAGCTTCTAACAAATTCTAAACAGTGTGCTCCTCTGTGCTATAAACTCTTCTCTGACATCTCACCAAGATGGTGCATTTAACAGTTCCATAAATTTGTGTAATGGTAAACTAACGACTAATAAATGTCTGGATGGTCAATGAAAACATTCAAATGAACATATTGCAGAAATAAATAAATGGCCATTAAAAGCTTAACAGTGACTGCCATACATGTTAACCCATAGACTGGGGAAACATGGTGGTTTGGGAAAATGTACAAATGGACAAATTATTGATGACTGTGCTTTTAAAAATGGATGTTTATTCAGAAACATAAATAGGGCCTAAGTCCAAAGAGGAAGGCTCTCAGCTTCTGGCAATAGCTATCATAATCTTATAATAACCAAATAATAGAGCCACAAAACTCCATTGAATTTCAACAAGAGGTCTATTCTGCCCCTTTAACTCTTCCAGATTATGATTTTTTAAAGGTTCTTTATATCTCTAGGGGAGTCAATTCAAGATCTGCCCTAATAATAAGTTGCATTGTCCTAGAAGCGTAGTAATTGAATAATAATAATAATAATATCGTAATAATAATAATCGAATAATAAAATGCTCCTTGCCTTGCTATCATTTGGTTAGTTTTCTTACTTTGGTTCTCTTTCTGTATCCACCTCATGGCCAGGTCCCCCAGGCCAGTCCCACCCCTGCTCACCAAAGACTTTTTGACAGTCTCCTAACTGATGCATCCCTTTCTTAAATTCTTCTCTCATTAATCCTTTTCCAAATTAGCTAGCTAGCTCCCTGGGTCTAATGTTTAATCCCAGTTCTCCCTTGCTCAGAAGTACTCAATGACCGAGGATAGACTAAGATCCTAAAGCCTTAGCCTGAAATTAAATGCCTTCAATAATACAGCTCTAAACCATTTTTTTATGTAGTAATTAGGAGTCTTCAGGTTCCCAGTGATCATCTAACTCAAAATGACTTAAGACAAAAAATAAAAAGAAGAAGAAGAAGAAGAAATAAAGAACAAGAGGAAAGGAAGGAAAGAGAGGGAAAGGGAGTAGGAGAGAAGGGAAAGAGAAGGGAAGAGAGGCAGAGAGAGGGAGAGAGAAGAAAGAAAGATAGGAAGGGGTTAACTTATTAATTTCAATTTTGGCCTCAGCCACAGCCCGATCCAAGTGCTTCAGTGATGTCACTGGATTTCCTCCTGCTCCTTCCCCTGGCTCTGCTCCATTTGCAGAAAGGCTCTCCAAAAGAGGGAAAAAATGATTCCCACCACTGCTGGCCTCAGACCCTATCCTATAGCCACCCTAGGAGTAGCAGTGCCTTTTTTCAAACCTCGCCAACAAAAGTCCAAGGCTGTTGGTAGCCTTTTTCTGAATCAAGCACTGTTGCCAGGAGGAAATAAACTGAATGGTCAGGCCTAAATCACTTGCCCAATTTAGGAGACTAGGATTGGACCAGCCCCAACCCCTTCAGAAAGGTTGAGAGTGGGAGAGGCATGGTTCCCCAAAGAAATACTGTTGCTATTATGAAATGAAAGAGATACAGATCTTAGTCAGATAAGAAAAACAGATATCCGCCGGATCATTCTATCCTTTTTTCCCTTAGCTTTACCTCATACTTGTTGTGGGGTCCAGTGAAACAAAAGTACCCATTGTTCCCCCATAGGTCTTTCTCAGCATTTCTTCTCCTTATTATGTTTTCCCAGAAACCCTACCAATTCCTCGATGGTAAATCAGAGTTAAAAACAAACAAACAAACAAAAAATTCAAATACTAAGACGTGACTTGTTAATAGGGTTGTCGGACAAACTACAAGATGCACACTTATATTTCAATTTCAGATAAACAACAATTAATTTTTAGTATAAGTATGTCCCAAATACTAGGAGGGAATATACTTATACTAAAAAAGGTATTTTTTTCCTGAAATTTAAACATAACTGAGCGTAATAAATTATAAAAATAATTTATTTTTATTTGCTAAATCTTGGCACCCTACTTTCTAAGAAAAGACACAGAGTTTTCTAAACATATTTGACCATGGGACTCCCCCTAGAGTCCCCCCCAACCACACACACATACCACGTATCATCCTATATAGGTGTTGGACGAGATTTGCTTTAAGAGAAGCTATGGTAATTCATGTTTTAACAATTTAGTGAAAATTCAGTACTTCATTATACGTGGTCCTTTCCTTCCAAAGCTAGTTTTCTTGGCCGCTTCCCTATGAAGCAAAATTATTTTCATTGTGGAAAGAGCTGGAAGAAGACACTTGACTTACAAAGACATTATCCAAAAAATAGGAATCAATGACTTATGAGAAATACAAACAAAAACTGAGGGGTATTTCATATATTTGCCCCTGACTTGGTGAGCCTACTTTAGGCTGGTGAAATATACTTCCAAAACTCAGGGAAATTTTTATTCTTAAAAAATGATATCTACTGAGCAACGAAAATGTTCATAGCTCTTCAGTTTATATAACTGAAAGCAGAGACCCACCAGCCACTTCTTAGCCCCCATGATATGTCATATCAAAAGGATCCACTGCAGGCTATTCGCACATGTAATTTAAACCATCCTTTAAATTAAGAGTGTGTGTGTATGTGGGTGTACCCATGAAAAAGACTCTAAGAGATGTTTTTCCAAAATTATGCAAAGATACTTGTTTAAAAAAAACTCCAGTGTAAAAAAAAAAAAAAAAATACTCCAATTAAAAAAAAAAAAAAACTCCAATGTGAGGTTTCTTTTCTTTGTTATTTTTCCTTATGTTATTGAAGCTATCTTCTATCACATCTGGAAATGGAAATGTCTGAAAGAAATGTCATTCATTGCAGAGGGCAAGAAGCAGAAACCTGAGATAAATATGCCTCTGTCAAACGGAAGCAGGGAAAATTACTCAAGGAAAGAAACCAGACATCCCCTGGTGTTCTTTCAGATAATAATTTATAAATGCCAAAGTTTTCATCAAATTAATAATAAAATAGACATTTGATCCAGTTACACTTATAGAGTTTAAATGCAAAAGGAAGAATATGAAATAATTAGATTATAAGAAAAACTATGTTCTTTCATGTCTTAATTTCCTATTTGTATCAGTGGACTGTCCTTGATAGATAGATATTGGGGAGATCTCTATGGTTATTGCATGCTAGAGAAGTCCTTTGACTCAAAGGGAAGAACCATGTAGATAGTTAAATCCACCTATGTGATGGACGCTTAGGAAGTCCTAGTGGGTAGAAGTGCCCGTGATAAGAACTACAAATGATAGAAGACCCTGTCCCTTCTACTTCCTTCCTTGCCCTTCTAGACTCTGCATTCATTCCATCACCTGCTCCTGACATTGCCCTTCAATTTACTGCTTTGGTTCCTTTTGAACTGGTTATTTTGTTGGGGTTTTTCCTCTGTTATTGCAAATGAAGACATCTCATAAGCAAGCCTTACAGGGGCCACTTTTTAAAAGATAGGAGAAGAATAATAATAAGATGGGATTGGGAGGGAGACAAACCATAAGTGACTCTTAATCTCACAGAACAAACTGAGGGTTGCTGGGGGGAGGGGGTTTGGGAGAAGGGGGTGGGATTATGGACATTGGGGAGGGTATGTGCTTTGGTGAGTGCTGTGAAGTGTGTAAACCTTGTGATTCACAGACCTGTACCCCTGGGGATAAAAATATATGTTTATAAAAAATAAAAAATTTTAAAAAAAGATATATTCTAATTCATTATTATTTTAATGCTCCTTTACTATTCTAGAATACTTTATTAGATGACTTATACTTTCATTAATTACCACTTGAAAGAAGAAATAGTTATTTAGAAATGCAAAAATCTTGAGTAGAGGGACAGTTAATTTTTGCAGAGCTTTCAGCATCTGAAATATAAGGTATTACTTTTCCAAGAGTCATAGAAGAGGAAGTCTTCTGCCCCCCGTTAATTTCCCACTTTGTGCAAATTTTCCTAATAGACAACAAGCTCCCATAGGACAGGGATTATGTCTGTACTGATCAATATTAGCACTGTTCTTGATACAAAGTAGGCACTCAATAAAAATTTGTTACATGAGAAAATGAATGAGTAATTATGGAATCCAGAACGGCTTTTTAGAACAAAGTAGATTTAAAGAAACTGGCTTTGTATAGGAATGGTTTTAATATAGTCAAGTAATTAGTGTTGGATGGGTTTTTTAGGTTCTAAATCAGCCATGATTTATTTTTTACTTTATCACTTTCATTGGTCCCGACTCTCAGTCCATCTTCTTCTCATTGGTATTTCTAAGAGAGGAAAGACAAGCCATACATTTTCTTAATGTGGTTTTAGTACATCCCACCAACTGTGTTCCTTGGAAATTTTTTAGCAAACAATTGCTAAAAGTACCATTCCATTCTTCAAGTATAATTCCATAAATTATCATAATCATTATCTTTGTTCCTTTGTTTTGTTTTAAAATATTTTGCTAATATGCTTATTTATGCATTGATATATGTACATGATTTTGTCATTTGCAGGAATATTCTAATGAATGGTACTTAGTGATGAAATTAGTGCATATTGTTAATTGTCACTTTGGCTGATCCAAGTCAAGGTTTTTCCTGGTCACTGAGCACAGTTTTAACATTATCATTGTGTTTAAAAATTATTAGAGTAGCAATTTATTTGAGAGATTCCACTGCATAAATATGAGGTGGAGTACTGAGATTGCTGTCAGAGAAAATAACTTTTATGCTGTGTGGAAATCAGTAAACTTTCTTAATATAAGCATAACTGAAGGTTATTTCTAGACCATTAAAAATAGCTTATACTGTTTCAGTGTGCCATCTATTTTCATTTGTGGGAAAAAAAATGGTAAATGTCAACATTAATTTTGGAGAATTTGAGGGAGTATCAAAGTACAGCACTAAGCCGTAGAGAAAGCTTTGTAAAGTCCAAATTAAATTTTATCTTCTAACAAGATTTCTGTTTCAAAAATCCAATTGGTATATATTATTTATTATATATTGACACACAATCATTATACACTGGCATATTTTATTCATTAGCAACTGAAATGTATTATTTATCAGTTTTTTGCTTCCAAGAAATGTGTACTCTCTGGCATGGATTTCCAATTACATAAAGCATGGAAGCAATGGACTGCCTAGACCATGACTTCACATTTCTTTTTAGTAAAGGAAACATTCCTGAAAAGTTCCAAAGCCTAATATCTCCAAATTTGTGTAATGGAGACAAATAAAAGTGAAGCAGGAAAAAAAAAAAAAAAACACCAAAAGCAAAAACAGTTTATGCTGTTTTATAATAAGCAACACAATAGTGGAAATATTTGAGTCCCAACGACTTGGATCCAATCTCTGCTCACCCATTGATAGCTGTGTGGCAATGGGCACATGACTAATCTCTCTAGGATCAAGTTTTCTTACTGTAGAATAGAAATATGAATGCCTCTCTCACAGCAACTTTGAAGATGAAATTGGATAATAAATACAAAGTGTCTGAGTTTGGGATTTGCCCTTCATCTGGCCACTCAAATGACTTATTGGATTCAATTTTTAGAATGCCCACTTTGCCAAAATGAAAAATACTGTTCGACGTAGAGTTTCTATGTAATCCAGGAATTTAAGTCCTAAGTATACACTCAAGATAATAGAAAATACATTCCTACCCAAAAACTTACAGGTAAGTGTTAATATACCATTTAAAATAAGTAAAATGTAGGGGGGGAAACCACACATTTCCATCAACTGATGAATGGATTAAAAAAATCAGTACATTTACACAATGGGATATTACATAGCAATAAAAAGAAATGAATTACTGATACATGTGACAATATGGATGAACATTGAAAACATTGTGGTGAGTGAAGTAAGACCACATATTGTACAATTCTATTTATTTGAAATCTCCAGAATATGCAAATCTATAGAGGCACTAAGTAGATTAGCAGTTGCTAGGGGTTTGGGTGGGTGGAGAATGGGGAGTGATACTAATGGGATCAAGGTTTCTTTTCCAGGTGATGAAAACATCAGAAATTAATCAGCGGTGATGGTTTTACAATTACATGAATATACTAAAAAAACAATGAATGATATGCATCAAAAGAAGAATTTTATGGTATGTGAATTATATCTCAATAAAGCTGTTATTTAAAAAATAAATGCTCTTCAACAGATGAATGGATAAAGAAGATATGGTCTGTATATACACTGGAGTATTATGCCTCCATCCGAAAGGATGAATACCCAACTTTTGTATTGACATGGACAGGACTGGAGGAGATTATGTTGAGTGAAATAAGTCAAGCAGAGAGAGTCAATTATCATACGGTTTCACTTACTTGTGGAGCATTAGGAATAACACAGAGGACATTGGGAGATGGAGAGGAGAAGTGAGCTGGGGTAAATCAGAGGGGGAGATGAAGCATGGGAGACTGTGGACTCTGAGAAACAGCTGAGGGTTTTGGAGGGGAGGGGGGTCCGGGGATAGGTGAGCCTGGCGGTGGGTATTAAGGAGGGCATGTATTGCATGGAGCATTGGGTGTGGTGCATAAACAATGAATTTTGGAACACACACAAAAAATTTAATTTAATTTAATTTTCAAAAAATAGAATGTTCAATGTCATACCTCATATCTCCCAGCAAATAATCAATAATATCTAAATCCTCATTTCAAAAAATGAAATAGCAGATTCAAAAACCATACAACAATATGTATTTATAAAATTCTTCTTTAAAAAATTTATCAGTATACATTGGTCAGTTTTCTTTCCAAAGATATGTTCAGCAAAGTCATAAGTCATCTCTAAAATTATACAGATGTCTAAATTCACAACAAAAATAGAGATAGTTTCTTTGGGGACCAAAAGGCACTTAGTTTACTTTCCCATGAAAATGTTTCCAAATATGAAGATGAGTAAACTTGTATCTCCTAAAACACCTTTCTCCTTCTTAAATTTCATATATTCTTCCTTTTGTCCAAGGACCTGTGGTGTGTGAAGAACACAAATCCAGAAAGCACTGGCAAACTGTATCCAACCAGATTGCTATAGTTCCTGCTACCCTGTTGTGAAAACTTTTGCTCACTAAAACAAAGAGAAGAAATGCACCATCTCCTACTAGATCATCTCCACAATTCTGTGGCAGTGGTTCTTGTTTCACATAAAAGCTAAAAGCTCAAAGAGGGATATTATCTGCCAAGAGACAACCAGTTAGGAACCATCGGCAGCAATGTTCACACTTACAGTGAACTGTGAGGAGTACTTTCTCCCTGAAGTGTTGCTTTTATGGAATTGCTTTTACGAATGTAACTGCTGAGAAAGAGTCATTGTGGAGTGATAGCCAAATGGATGGAATTGAGAGTCAAACTACTTGGAGTTGAAATAATCTTTGCCACTTTCTCATTGGGTACTCAACTTCTACTGCATCAATTTTATCATCTCTAAAATGGGCCTAATGATGTACATCTCTCCTAGAATTGTTTAGGAAGTTAAAATTAGATATGTTCATTCAATAAATATTTATCAAACACCTATTATATACAGGCTATATTTAAGATACTGGGAATGAGTTGTGGCCAAAAAAAAAAAAGTTAATTTCCACTCTCATTTTTCCTTCAGCCTGAGGGCAAGAAATAATACGTGAAATAAATAACATCATGTAGTATGTCTGATGTGAGTAAGTATTATTAATGGAGACAATTTAAGCAGGAAGGGGATAGAGCATGCTGAATATGGCAGCATATGTAATGAGCTTAACAGGATGACTACTAGAGTAAGAACAGTAAAATTAGCAAATATTATTAAAATTAAGAACAGAAATGTTTATTTCAAGTTTGCCATAACGTGCTTTACCTGTAAATTCACAATGCTCCTGATTCCAGGAAAAAACAATAAACAAATAAAAATTTTAAATACCCTAGGTAGAGAGTCAGCTATAAAGCATGAATGGGATCGGCCTCTGCCTTTGACTAAATTGAGAGAAAAATCCTTTCCAGTGAAGTGAACACAGGGCCATTCCTCATAAAGCTAGCTCCACTGTGATCTGAAATTATGAGCTCCTTGCCTCCAAAGTTGCCCTTGGGTATTACGAGAGTGGAAGAGAAGAAAGACTGCACATTCCCAGGGCAAAGCTCAGTCTTCCTGCGAGGAGTCCCCATTGACTCTGGACAGCAAGTAAGGAGATCTTGTTGGCATTTCTCAACCTCTTATGTTTTAAGTGGCTGTGGGTACTGCTAGGTCAACTTGTGACTTCTGCTTTGGATACTGCCTATCTGGAAAATGTCATCAGGGAATTATTCTGCAGAGCAGGGTCTGATGCAACTTTCTTCTTTCCGTCAGGCACTGAGAGGTAGAAAATAGGAGGAGGGCTGGAGCTGGAAAAAGCAAACAGCCCTCCTGAACCATGCTTCTTAAACTTAAATGCCCATTGAAAGAACTTGGAAAGCTTAAAAATAGAGGTTTCGTCCCAAGATTCTGATTTAATTGGTCTTCAATGTGGCCTAGACACTGGAATTTTTCAGAGCTCCTTAAGTGATTCTCTTGTATAGCCAAGATTAAAAATCACTGATCTAGAATAAAGATGAAAGCAAAAGAACACCTGTGGTAGAAGACAAGTTGAATTTTGTTAGAGGATCAATGATTCAGGCAGTAAGTATTGCACAAGAAAGCAAGGGGCTGGAGATGGGCAGAGAAGTTCTTGCAAAGTGGTGAAAGAAAAACTGAGAATGGTAATAAGAAACCTAAACGGTAGGGAAATCTGGTGATCCTATTAATATAAATTTTGCTGTGTATATAAAATTGCAATGATTGTTGTTTTAGTAAATAACTCCTTCTTTAAAGAAAAAGACAATATGGAGTGTGATATTCTCTTAACATATTCAGCCATGGGTGGTAGACAGAATAATGCAACCTTTTCCCTCAAGATGCGGACATCCTAATCCCCAGGACCCATAAATAAACCCCTTGTGTAGCAAAAGGAGCTTTTCAGTTCAGGATCTTAAATACAGAGATCATCCAGGATATTTTGGTGGGTCAAATTGAATCACCGGATCTTTCTAAGAAGGAGACAAGAGGGTGAAAGTCAGAAGAAGGAGATGTGACCCTGGAAGTGGAGGTTATAATATGATGCTTTCTGTAGACAGAAGGAACGCGAGCTGAGAAAGTGCTGATGGCCTCCAGAAACTGAAAAACGTAATCTCAGCTGGAGCCCTCAGAAAGAATTCAAACCTTCTGACACTTGATGTTAGCCTTGTAAGACACATGTTGGACTTCTGATTTCTAAAACTGTAAGATAATAAGTTTGTTTTGTTTTAGATTTATCTATCTATCTATCTATCTATCTATGAGAGACAACACACATCAGCAGGGGGAGAGGGAGGGGCAGAGGGAGAAGTAGACTCTCCCCCAAGCTGGTAACCCTCCGTGGAGTTTGATCCCAGACCCTGGGATTATGGCCTAAACCGAAGGCAGATGCTTAACTAACTGAGCCACCCAGTCACCCCCAAGTTTGTTGTTTTAAGCCACTAAGTCTGTGGTCTTTTCTCAGAGCAGCGATAGGAAACTTGTACCCATGTCTTTAGAAAAACTGGCTCTTGAGACTACAAGCTATCTCCACACCTCCAGAAAGCATCCATCTATTAATTTGTAGCTAATTGCTGAATTGCTGGCTTAATGTTCAGGAGGAAATAGACAATGGAGTGCTAGCTTAGCCAGGCAACCCTATAAAATGCTGGCAAACCCCCAAACATCCCAGTCATTACAGAAGAACACAGGACTTGGATTCAGTGCAGCTATTTGGGATAAAAAGCACCTGGAAATAAATTCCATTACAATTAAGTCACCAGCGATGCCAAATCTCCTGCAGGTATTCAAGCCATACCAAAAGAGCTCTTCTTAGAGGCTCTCAAACTTGGCTGCACAGTAGAATCCCAGAGGAGCTTTTAAATATCCTTATGCCTCCGCCACACCCTAGACAAATTAAATCTGAAACTCTGGGAGTGGGACGTAGTAATCCTTGTTTTGAACAAATCCTCCGCAGCAGTGGTTCTCAACATTAATGCACACACTTCAAGATCCTGTTGAATTACCCAAGGCTCTGCATTTCCAACAAACACACAGGTGGTGTCCAGGGCAGTATCTTTGACAATTGATGTAATGTCCTTTTTTGCTCTGTGATGAGACCTTCCCCAGCCAACCAGCATCCAAGAAGAGTTACTGAGGTTTTGTTTTTTTCTCAAGAAGAATTGAAATCACAGGCTAAAAGATCATTTCTTGAGAGCTGTGTCAGATACCCAGGCAGCAGCTTCCCTAGCCCCTCCAATATTTGGATAACCTTTGATTTCCTGTATTATGTATTGTGACATGTAATACAATGAATGAGTTTTTTTAGGTAATAAAACTCTATCAGATATACTGAGGGATACAAAGATACAGATGTTGTGAAAAGAAGGGCCACATGCACCCCAATGTTCATAACAATGTCCACAACAGCCAAGCTGTGGAAGGTGCTGAGATGCCCTTCAACAGATGGACGGATAAAGAAGATGTGGTTCCTATATACAATGGAATATTACTCAACCATCAGAAAGGATAAATACCCACCATTAGTATCAACATGGATGGAACTGGAGGGGATTATGCTAAGTGAAATAAGCAGAGAAAGACAATTATCATATGGTTTCACTCATATATGTGGAACATGAGGAATAGTGCAGAGGGCCACAGGGGAAGGGAGGGAAACCTGAAGGGGAAGAAATCAGAGAGGGAGGCAAACCATGAGAGACTCTGGATTCTGGGAATCCAGGAACGGGGGGGGGGGGGGGGGGGGGGGGGGGGGGGGGGGGGGGGGGGAGGGGGTAGCCGGGTGATGGGGATTAAGGAGGGCATGTGGAAAACATGGATGATGGTCTCAGCTGCTTATGGAGCCTCCAGGAGTCTCCTGAAAATCCTGTGAACTTCTGGAAGCTCAGGAGAGCCCTCGCCTCAGTATCAGCTGTCTGCCACACCAGAGCACCACCGCGTCACCTCAGTCTGCTCTCTGCCCACACATCTCTTGGCATTTGCAGTCAGGAATAATGGCCTTTTTTTTTTTTTCCTTTTTTTTTTCTCATCCACATTCTAGATCCCATAAGCGCACCTCTCGACTAGCAAAGTCTAACAGAGGAAAGAGATCTTCGAAAGACGTCCCCAGGTTTTCTGGTTGGAATACCCAGCAGACTAGAGACAGGCATGACAGTGGAGGCTGACAACAGCCTGCCACATTCAGCTCTTCAGTTCGATTCAGCAACGGTTTCCTTGGATCCTACCTCAGACGCCGTGGGCAAACAGAAGACGAAGAGGCGAGGCCTTCCCTGCAGACTCTCTCTCAGTCTGCTACAGGAGTCAGACATGCACCAGCAGATCCGACATTCACTCCTGTTACAGACAAATTCAGCTGTTTAAGAGGCCAGGTGAAAAGGGATGTGCCTGGTATTCTTTAGGACGCCTGATCTCATTCAGATCGGAAGAAATCCAGTCAGGGAAAACCTTCTCTTTCACTAGCCTTTCACTGCCATTCTCCTATTTCTTCAGGAGGATAGGAAAAGAAGTTCATAAAACAACAACAAAAAAAACTAACTAGATGCCCATCAATAGATGAATGGATAAAGAAGATGTGATTATATATATATATGCATATATATATATATATATATACACACACACACATACACACATACCTACATACATATACATAAATACACATACACATACACACAATGAAATACTATGCAGCCGTCAACAAACCAAAATCTTGCCATTTGCAATGACATGGATGGAACTAGAGGGTATTACATTAAGCAAAATAAGTCAGTCAGAGAAAGACAATTATCATATGATCTCTCTGATGTGAGAAATTTGAGAAACAAGACAGAGGATCATAGGGGAAGGGAGGGGAAAATGAAACAAGATGAAACCAGAGAGGGAGACAAACCGTAAGAGACTTATTCTCAGGAAACGAACTGAGGGTTGCTGGAGTAGATGGGGGTGGGGGGAATAGGGTGGCTGGGTCATGGACATGGGGGAGGGGCTATGGTGAGCGCTGTGAATTGTGTAAGCCTGATGAATCACAGACCTGTACCCCTGAAACAAATAACACATTATATGTTAATTTAAAAATGCTAAAACAGAAAGACAGAAAACAAACAACGTACAAACAAACAGAAAGTATTTAGGCTCATGCCTAGCATAGAATAAAATGCATAGGAGAAAGGACACAGATGAGTCTGTGCTTACAGCCACTGAGCCACCCCGCCCCATGCCATGGAGGGAAAAACTGCAGTGCACGCTTTGTTGGCATATCATCCCTCTTAACAACAAGCACAGAACTAACAGACAACTATTCATAAATTATAATCAGGGGAATGAGTCTATCTTTCTACTCAAATTTTTATGTAAACCGTGCTGAATTTTTTCCTAAGCATTTTTTTAGGTCACCAAAATGAAACTAACCTATGTTTCTTTACTATTTAACTTGGGCCATTTTTACTTCATTAAAGAAGGGGGAGGTTATCATTTACTATTTCCTGGACTATCTAGCTCACTGTTGGCATTGGACAAATGTTAACAAGAACTCTGAAATAATCACTCGTTATTCTGTTCACACGTACAATAGGGAAAGTGTAGTTTCCTTTCTGCCAGTGGAACAGGGGACCCCTGAAGAATGGAGACTCAAACAGCTTCTCCTTGAGGTAAGTATGAACAACCGGTCTTTTAGGAGGTCCTTCTACAAGATACGAGGAAGTCAATCTTTTTATTTAAAAATCTCAGGGAGAAAAACAACCTCAGAAATGGTATTAATTTTCTCCTTAGTAAAGGATCCTGGAATTTAGCATTTCAAGGGGACTTTTGTACAATGAGCTGAGAGTTCTTTAGACTGAAGTTTATCCCAGAGTCTCCATGCAGTGGGAGTGTTTTCATTTTCCCCACCTGACTGGGAACCCAAGCTGCAAAACACAGTAACAGATGTGAAGAGCCACTGGAGAGCATCTTTGGACTGACCGGAGTTAATGTGTCTCTGTGATGACTCTCCCTGTTAGCAAATTCAAGACCAGTGGTCCTAGAGCTAAAGGAGCATAAGTTGCTATTAAAAATGAGTGCTCCATGGAGGATACATTGGAAAAATATATTGCATTTAATTAAGTATTCCCAGTTATTGAAGCCTCCCATTCACACAATAAAAGTGGATTTTGGAAGCTCAGCCAATAGCTGAGCCATAGTTGGCAAAGTAAATGAACTCCAAATACTATTTAGAAAGAAGAGAGTATGCCAAGACATTCACCACTCCAAAGAAGGTGAGGCCAGTAAGAGACGCAGGTGAGTACTGAAACAAATGGCAAATTGATGATCAAGTTGGGATAGAGAGAAGCTGAACAGAGCCTCTGTCACTTGGGTCTTCTTCTTTTTTTTTTTTTTTCCTGAATAGTTCTGAGAGGTAGATAATGGAAACCCAAACTGGATAAACAGACGTGGTATCTGAGGGCTTGCAAAATCTTAGAGCCTTCTAAAACATGGGCATTCTGAATCATATTTGGGAGCAAGGATGCCAGCTTTGCAATGAACTTTGTAACTAAACTTAGAAAAAAGATTTAATGAATAAGTACTTTCATCTTTAGTTTCCTGTTTTATTCATTTAAAAAATATGTTCTGATTTTCATGGTCTATAGACAATCCACACTTTGTAAATACCATATCATTTACCATTTGGCAGTATTTTTTTTTCCTTGGCTATTGGTGTTATCTTCACGGCCAATCAACGTTTGTATAAATTTTGTATAAGGACAGGAAGACTGTATTTGTTTTCTTCTCAAAAGCAAAACGGCAGACATTTGGTACCTATCTAAATTCATCCCAACACAACTCAGAGGTTTTCACAGCGTTGAACTTCCACAATCCCGTGCAAGAAAGGACGCAGATGATGTCTGCATCTCTGTCATCTTCACTCACTCTTCTTAGCTATTTCCTTTGGTTAGACTCCCATAGCGTGATCGAGACTAGCATTCCGCAGTTCCCGGACACTGTGATGTTTAAGTAACTGGCCATAGTAATGCAACTGACTGAAGCTTTAAATTGTGTCTAATTTCCACTCTGTGAAATAACACAGTCGCCAGAAGCAGAAATCAGTGCATTATTATCAAAAAGATCTAACAAAAAATGATTTTGATCTGATAACAAAATATATTTGTTGATGCTAACTTGTTGGGTGTCTAGAGCGGACATGTCTGTACTGTGGTTCTAAAACCTCAGTGTGTATCAGCCTCACCTAGAGGGCTGTTAAACCATAAGTTGCTCTGTCCCATCCCCAAATTTCTGAACCAGTAAATCTTGGATAAATCTTGCAAGTTTGCATTTCTAACAAGTTCCCATGTGATGCTGGTTTTGCTTATCTGGGTACCAAACTCTTTTTTTTTTTTTTTTTTAATTTTTAAGATTTTATTTATTTATTTGACAGAGAGATTACAAGTAGGCAGAGAGGCAGGCAGAGAGAGAGAGGAGGAAGCAGGCTCCCTGCCGAGCAGAGAGCCCGACGCGGGACTCGATCCCAGGACCCCGAGATCATGACCCGAGCCGAAGGCAGCGGCTTAACCCACTGAGCCACCCAGGCGCCCCAGGGTACCAAACTCTTGAGAGCTACTGCTCTGGGAGCTAGAGCTCCAAATCCCTTCTTCAAGGCCAATGCACCCGTCCTCCACCCCCACCCCTCAGGTGGTACTGTTGGCTACTGACCACTCACCGTTGTGATGTTTAGTGGAAATTGCTCTCAGCCCCTTCCAAGTTTAGGACCTCTCCCAGGGCTTGGCATGAAGCAAGAATGCTGGGTACAGGAGGAAAACAAAGGCTTTCCCAAGTTGCCTCAGTTTGAGATCACCTAAAGGGTCATCCCAGTTACAGAGACTCTATTGTAATAGAGTCAGCAGAAGTCTTAGTTTCAAAAATGCATTGTAAGTCAGTATTTTCTCTCTGCTTATTCCTACCTTATTCACTTCCTCACAGGTTTATCTCCCAAGATCATTCCCCAATAAATTTTTGCACAAAACTCCCTATTTCAGAATCTGTTTCAATGGAATATATTATAAGACAGTGTCAAATAAGATTTTGCACCAAAATGGGGAGCCTGGGTGGCTCAGTGGGTTAAAGCCTCTGCCTTCGGCTCAGATCATGATCCCAGGGTCCTGGGAGAGAGCCCTGCATTGGGCTCTCTGCTCAGCAGCGAGCCTGCTTCCCTTCCTCTCTCTCTGCCTGCCTCTCTACCTACCTGTGATCTCTGTCTGTCAAATAAATAAATAAAATCTTTAAAAAAAAAAAAAGATTTTGCACCAAAGTGATTTGAACTGTTGCTCTAAACATAATCCAAGTGCTCCAGCAAACACACTGAACTCTATGCTTTCTACCATCATGAAAAATAAAGTCTTATACCATCTGGTCTAAAAAACACGGTTCAACTCTACGTTGCTTATCATGGCCTGCCCTATACCCAGAAATTTTCTTATGCATTGAAGACTAATTCCATACAAAAGTAAAATTTGCTAAAGAATTTACAGTATTTAAAGGCACAGCTTTCTCTGCTCAAGCTAGTCTTTCCATTTATGATGAACTAATGGTTAAAAAGTATTCTAGCCCAATACTTCCTACCTATAAAACTTGAGATTCAAAACTACTGGTAATTTTGAAAAAAATGCTGACTATACTATTCATCCCTATTAGTTCTTTACTGATCTTCCTCTTTCTCCTAATACTATCAAATATATTTTGTAATAACAAAGTATTTTATCTATGGGAATAGATATGGTGATGAGGAAAGTAAGATTAAGTTACAGGAAAAAGATAATACAATTTCATTTCAATAAAACATACATGTTTTATTGATACAGACAATCTATTAGGCCTCACAATCTTTCCTCGTTTACAATCTTTAAAGCTATTTTAGGTAATCCTTATGTATAACTTAAATTAACTGAAAACATACTGTTCTCAGAATGGAAAATGAAGAAACATAAAAAAAATAAAAATAAAAATAAAAATACCTGTCTTGTTGAATTAGATTACAATAGGCAAAGGTTCCCTGCTGAGCAGAGAGCCGGATGCAGGGCTCAATCCCAGGACCCTGAGATCATGACCTGAGCTGAAGGCAGACGCTTAACCCACTGAGCCACCCAGGTGCCCACTCACTTATTTTCTTAATGAATAAATGCAGGGTAATACTCTCTTCCTTTGCAACTCATTTGGAGTCTAAGACCTCTTTTGAAGTAGCTGCATACTGGAAACTCTCTCGTTGGCCAAAAGAATGCATGAAAGTGTTCGTGCTTTCATATGCTTGTGGGACTTCCAAAATAGACACTTTTTTTACCCAAAGATATAGCAAGAAAGGAATTTATTCTGAGAAGAAAAGAAATTGATAGAAGCAGTATCTAAAAAGTCAAAAAGCAAGGCCATGAAACGGCAAGCAGGGGCATAAGGTCAAGCTGCTTTGGCTTATCCCATTTTCCTTTGTGAGAACTTATATTAACTAACCATTGGGAACTGGTATCTGTTGTGAACTGAATGTCAGCAACTCATAGGATTCTGCTGTATGAAGATGTAGAACCCTCTCCATTCATCACATCTCTGGGGAAGGTGCTTTTTGTAATGGACATACCAGGAGGAAGGTCATGAACATGACAGAGGTTCAGCTGTGATCCTAGATGTCATTTCAGCCATGTGGAGTGCTTTTTTTCATACTTTCTGACAGCCCTACCTCTCTGCACACCCTTTGCCCTGATAATATATTTCATAATAGCTGACACTCCGTAGGAAGTCCCCATCAGTGCAGACTGAAAGAGGCAAGATACTCTGTATGATTCAGAGGGTACAACTCACAGGAGGCAAATACTGGGCTAGGTCCTGCTTAGGAAGCCAGGATGACTGTCCCATTGCTGGCACTGGCACACTATGGGGAAGCAATGAAAGCTGGAATGATTCAGAATAGCTGACTACCATGATCAGAAGTGTGCCATGTATGACTCTACTGCTTGAGTTTCTCTTCCTGCTTATGTCAGTCCAAGAGGCAAAGCACTTGAGACCCATGAGTCACTGAAACTCAGAGCAGGTGTCATGTGTCATCTGTAAAGAGATGTCATATGTGCTTGATGTATATACCCATGGAAGGACAAGTCATCTCAAAACAGAATACGGTATTTCATAGATTACTTCAATATCCAGGAGATATTTGCTGAGAAACAATGATCCACCTGGCATTGTTGAATTTCAAGGAGTTGGGTCAGGGATACAAAACAGGAGTAAAATAGTATGAGAAGGCACAATTGAATAAGAAAATCATTTAAGTGCAGTTAAAATGAGAACAAACCATCTCAGGAACAGTTATACCTTAAAGGCAGTTGTAGATCTGTGGTACTAATCTTAAGTTGTAGTCTACCCGTGTCTTCATGCATTCAACACACATTCACGAGCGTGTAGTACGTACAGGACACCTTGCCTGGTCTGGGGATGCAATGACAGAGTAAAATGAAATGGACTGGAATTAGTGTTTGTTCCCATCTGGGCAAAGTTCAATCTCAACTGCTTGTTAAAATTGTGATATGTCCCCTTCAACACTTTGTTAGAATTGTGATAGATGACCCGCGAATAATATAGCATACCCAAGATGGAATGAGCAATCCTGGAAATATTCCTTACAAATTCTTTAAGACTTCCCCAGTTGTTGGGCAACAGGGAAATTCTAGTAGGTATCTGTAATCAGGACTCCTTGCCTAAATGGTTTTAATATATCAAGTAACTAAATTTCCCATCCTGCTAGTCAGAGATCGATAACAATAACAGATACCATTAGCATTTACTCTTTATGCCAGATACCACACTAGATAACAATCTCTCTTAATTTTTCCAGGAACTCTTTGTGGTAAGAATCATTGTCTTCATTCTCCATCTAAGCTGAGACTCCGGGAAGTTAAGTAACTTGTGTAAATTCATATGGTTAGAAAAAGAGCAGGTGGGACACACATCTAGGTCTGCCTGGTCCCTTGGCAGCTGGTGGCTACCCCAGTCTCCTTCCATACTCTTCATCTGGACTTTGTTGTTTTTTATTCCCCTGAACTCAGTTCCGACGCAGCTAGCACTGACTTAACCCATTGTTTCTGCCTACCAACTTCACTCTTTTCTGTAAATTCTAAGACTAAAGGGTGGGAATCTTAAAGACAAGTATGATTTAAAGTACTTCATATGTGTTATGGCTCAGCCCTTGGTTAATCAGAGGAATGCCTCACCAAAAGACACGAATAGTAAACAAACCGTGTAAACACCAACTGATTATCAACTCTGCCTATCACACTCAGAAACTGAGGTTACTTTTTTTCCATTCAGACAAAATCTTACATGAACAACTCACCTTTGTTTACTTACTTCATAGAACTATCATGAGCTATTATGATTCTCCTGCTAAACACATTTTACTATATCTTTACCTTTTACCTTCTCTTTAATGTATGGAGATATATTATTTGGGGAGAGAGGGCATAATATACCTTTAATCTATCTTCAAATGGACTACCACTTGGACATGCCACTAAGAAGTTCTTTAAATCTCACCACAACTCCATTGTACCCATTTTTCAGGTGAGGAAACCAAGGCACTAGGAGAGAGCAGAACCAGGATTTAAGACCAGGGACTTTTACTCGAAAGCCCATATTCTTTGATACTTTCCATGATATGAAGACCAAGAACCCATAAAATAAACATGGCTCAAAATGGAGACTCTGGTCAGTAATTTTAATAGCTCTCCATACAATTAAAAAAATGCCTTCTATCTTAAATGAAAGATTTTTAATCTAGCCCTATGTGTCCAGCCTCATCTGTGGCCATTCCCCTACTCTGCTTTTAGTAGTGTACCTATTTCAAATAAGCCATAGCTTCTTGTCCCTAAATTTCTTCGTAGGTGTGTTTCCCTCTTCCTGGATTGGCACCGGCACTTACCTTGTTTCCAACTCTCACTCTAATAGTTATCTCAATGCCATCATCTCCCCCAAAACACTTTCCCGATTGCCTCCATCAAGGCATATTTTAGGGTTTCTTTCACCTTGCTCTCACTAGACTTGTATCTATTTGTTTGCATCTAGCATTCACCATGCTACATAATTATTTTTCACTTCTCTCTCTGTCTTTCCAGTCTCCCCTATTCTGGAGGGAAAGAATAATCTCTGTCTTTATAACTTAGCAAACAGTATTTACAGAATAAATGACTGAATGATCTATACCAGTAAGCATTCATTATATCAGTAGTAATAGAAAACCCAACTCAAAATAACCTAAAAATAAAGGATATATTTCAGCTTATATAAAAAGAATACAGCAGAGGAACAGTCTTGGTTTCATCCAGGAGCTTGTTGACGTTACCCAGCTTTTTTCCAGCTTCCTTTTCTTCTTGTGAACACATCCTAAGGCTGAGCTTCCCGGTTGGCTACAGTATGGCTGTCTACAGTTTCCAGAACTACATACATGTTTTTCAGTACCCGGGGGTGAGGGCGGTGGGAGGGAAATAGTATATTTCCTTAACCCATGGAACACTTGCTAGCTTCACTTTGATGGGTACGATCGAGGTTTCTTAGGACAAGGAAAATATCTTGTCCTGGATAACTTAAGCTTGGTTGCCCCAAAATGGGTAGGATTAGCTTATGCACTTAAGACTCAGCTTTAGGACTGGTGCTGAGCCCATTCTACTTCAATCCAATGGCTGCTATTTTAAAAGGAAGGTGTGGAGTAGAGGGTGAGGGATCCGTGACATGTATGAATGTATGAATGGGTTTTTCCACTCTGAACAATTACATAGGCTCATTATTCAGCAATGTAGTAGCACAACATTCTTCTGCAAACATTTCAAAAGTATCCGTTAGGCAGGCAACCTTCTAATGCCAAAATCTGATTTCTTACCAGGATGCTATCAGTTTCTCTGTAGTTGGGTAAGCTGCAGGAATTCCCCATCATCTCCATTTCCCTGAGAGATCATCTCAAACCTGGAGCCTTAGCATCTGACCTGAGGATTTCTCTACAAATCAGAAGAGATCCAAATTTCCCAAGGGGTGTTTGGGACTGAAAGGAAGTTGTTATTAATCAAATGACTCACATGCTGAATCACAAAACAAGAATCATTTAGGGAAAGGTCGCCCCTCTTGGCTATAACTGCTGAGTGTGTTTCCAGTTAAGTAGACACCCCGAGGCCCTTTTAGGAAGAAGCCGACACTGGCCAACATTTTCACAGTGGCATTACCAATGCTGTATGAGAACGGCCCACAACCCAAGGATTCTTCCACCCTTCTTAGTTTTGTGTTCTCTGGGAAATCTTAGACTGAGATGGGAATTTCCCATGTACCAGGAACCCAAAGTGCAATGGAAGTTTCAAGGAAAGGCCATCAATTCTCTACAGGAATGACATTTAGAATTTAGGACACCCCTTCTAGAAACTGGACAGCCAATTATTTCATTGTTTTTCTTTTTCTTAATTTACACATGAATTTTTACTACCCTAAAGATGGGTATTTGTGCCATGATTTCAGTACTCCATTTAGAAAGTTTCAAGTGATCAAAGAAATCTTAGGTCACTGGAAGGTAAAACTTGGGAGAGTAAGCTAAAATTAAAGACTGAATGTGGAATATTTTTATTTTTTATCTAGGTTTGGCATTCTACAATACAGTGAGCATTTAATATCTTTCCATTTTAAACATGTCCACCAAGAATCCTCGAAGTACTTCACCCATTTCATTATTTCACCCACCCACCCACACGTCCATCCATTCTTCTAGGTTCTCATTTAGTGAGCACAAATTTATTGAAAGTCTGTTATGTGCCACATACCAGCGGATCCACAAAGGGTACTTCTGTGAACCAGCTGAGTTAGTTCCTGACCTCAAGAGTTCAATCTAAAGCCCCGCTTCTCCTAATCATTCTGGGATGAGGGGAGACCTTGCTTCACTTCGTAGGAGAAGGGGGTCCAGTGGAGAGGAGAGGTGTTAACTGTGAGTTAGGAATCTGTGTTATTGCCATAGAAACCTTAGTTTGTCCTAGGATCAGGTCCAGTTCTCAGAGAGTAAAAGATCCCTTACTTGTGAGCATCTCAAGTACACAGTCATTTCCACTAATACTTGTGTCCAGAAGAGTGCATAACACCTAGTAGGTACATAGTAAATAATGAACACAACCATGGAAGTCAAGGCAAGAGATAATAAGGTAACTTGCTACCAGTAGCACAGCCCCATTCTCTGCTTAATTTACCTCCTTGGCTGGGGCTCTTCCTAATGGCTTAGAGCTATCTCCTACAAAGTGGACTGTTGTCATACAATTTCAGTTATGGCCTTAACTGTTAGCCTTAATTCTATCACAAACTTCACTTCAGTAAGCCAAATTATTTAAACTATATTCCAGCCACACTGAACATCTAGAGTCCGGAAGAATGAATCTAATGCTTCTTTTTCAGTTCTTCTTTGCCCCAGATGAAATTGGCTTTCTCCATGCTTACTCATTGTGAGTGTCTACTAGGCTGATACAGACAGACTCAGGAGTTATCTACATTTGAAGATTCAGCTGCACTTGGAAGGGGGAGCAAGCTTGGGGTGGGGGTAGGGAGGGAAAAGAGGGGTTTGTTTTTTTTTTTTTCCTCTCCATAGAGCAGGGACATTTACAATGCACCACAGTGTGTGAACAGAGCTACGGGCTGTGATACCATTTAGCAAGAATGGATGGCTTGTGCTGCCCAGACTTAACAGGCCAGTGAACAACATCAGGCTGCAGATGGAGTGCTCCGAGACTGCCATGCATTAAAAAAGGATGAAAAATAAAATTGTCTGTGGCTATTGTCGACATATTTACCCCTTGTTTAGAGGTTCCCATGGCAACAGAAAGCTGTGACCCGCTGGTGGAGGTGGGAAATCTGCTCTGTAGAAGCTGAGCTCCTTGCTCAGAAGTGAACCCTATCTGTGTGCAACCACCCCCTCTAGTGATGCCTTGGTGAATGGCAGGTCTTTCATCCTTTCCCTTTGGCATCCGGCTCACACTGCCATATGTTATGGCTCTTAACTTTACAAGCATAATATTGTTCTATTAAATTAGCATGACTTATTTTTGAGGAGACTTCTAAAACTCCATTGAGTCTTTTAGTTATTGTTTTCCAAGGTTTTCCCTTTTTTACCATATTTTAAACTAGATCTAGGAAATATCCAAGTTCCTGGGTAGTCAAACTCTTCTCCATAACCTTACCTATGTCTCCTATGTTTGGGAAACCAGATAAAGAAGAAAAATAAATGGCATGGATCTCAAAGGCCACTGTTCTTTCTTTCCTGGTAGAGGGGCTGGAATATAGTTATAATCTTAGGGGTATCTCGGCCATGCTATTGTTTCTCTGCCCTGTTCCTTGTAGCTTCCCTCTCTCCAGCTGTCACCTATGACAATATTCATGCTAAGAACTCAGATCCAGACTACTAGAAACTCACTATACTTCAGGGGCAGAAACCTCTACCAAAAATGTGCACACTAAAGGGGCACACTAGGGTTAAAACAATCTCCATCATCACTCGTAAACTCTTCAAGACCCTGGCAGATTCCATGGGAAGACCATAACCTTTCAAGAATTTGCAACTCAGGTCCCACCTCCTCACTTTCTCCCTCCTATGAAGTTTTAGAGCCCGTTCTCTTTATTTCCATTCTTTCTTTGAGTATCATGAACTGCCTTGGGCTATTAAACTACTATTTATATGTGAATTTATCAAAGTGTTTTCAACTCTAATATAAGTTCCTTGGGAACAAAGACCTTGTTTTGAATGTCTGAATTCTGTATTTAATTTTCATTGTTCAGTTAATTGTACTTTTTCCACATGCAATGTGGTAAGGTTATATTTGCAAAGACAGACATTAGCCAGTGGGGAATCCGTGTTCTGGGTGTGATCCAGATTTCTGGAGATCAGTCCAGCAAGACATAATACCCTGAGATATGCAGGAGAATGAGTAATAAAGGAGGGAATTTTTTTTATTGCACTTGTGATGTCTACATATATTATGAAAGACTTCATTGCATTATAGATTCCTCCTATATTCCTATGATTTAGATATAATTTTTCCAAACAGATAGGGAAGCTAAGCCTAGAAATGTTAAGTAACAAGTTGGGTGTCATAACATTACCAACTTGGATGCTAACAGATTTCACATACAAGTCTTTCTATTATACCTCGTTGACTTTAAAAGAGGAATCCTCAAACTTTCACTGAAAAGAAGCTACTTTTGAAGTTCCTGGTCTTTTGGATCCTTGGGAAAGAAATGAGGGATTTTCACAGAGCAAGTTAGTAATGTTTGAGAAGGGATAATGGTTGCCATATATATCTGTCTAGTGGCAATTGCTAGTGGAAATCTGTGCTAAAAAGTAGAACGGGAAAAGGCAGCAGTAAATAGCTAGGCAAGGTTTGAAGACCAACTGATATATCTCGGTCTGTGTTTTATGGAATCTTGGTCAAGAACAGAGTCCCATTATATGTTTCATCAGACATGAGTACCATGAGCTTTTCGTCTCAAAGAAGAAACGGGGATCATGGATGGAACTGGAGCGTATCATGCTTAGCGAAATAAGTCAAGCAGCGAAAGACAACTATCATATGATCTCCCTGATATGAGGAAGTGGTGATGCAACATGGGGGCTTAAGTGGGTACGAGAAGAATAAATGAAACAAGATGGGATTGGGAGGGAGACAAACCATAAGTGACTCTTAATCTCACAAAACAAACTGAGGGTTGCTGGGGGGAGGGGGTTTGGGAGAAGGGGGTGGGATTGTGGACATTGGGGAGGGTATGTGCTTTGGTGAGTGCTGTGAAGTGTGTAAACCTGGTGATTCACAGACCTGTACCCCTGGGGATAAAAATATATGTTTATAAAAAATTAAAAGTAAAAAAAAAAAATATTTGAGAAGATTTGCACACGAAGACTCAGAATGGACATTGAGAAGTTCCGTAACTTAATAATGAAGGAATATATTCAAAACTGTTTAATTTTGCAAAACCTCAAGTTTCCCAAGCACAAACAATCATAGTTTCTGTGTTTTTGTGACATTATCAAACGACATCTGTGAATCTAAGTTTCACTGATGTGAACACTGATCTTGAAGCAAGTACATGGAAGTTTTTTTTTTTGTTTTTTGTTTGTGTGTGTGTGTGTGTGTGTATACATATATATGTATATATACATACTTTAAAATTTTTTATTTATTTACTTGCCAGACAGAGATCACAAGTAGGCAGAGAGGCAGGCAGAGAGAGAGAGAAGAGGAAGCAGGCTCCCCACAGAGCAGAGAGCCCAATGCGGGGCTTGATCCCAGAACTCTGGGATCATGACCAGAGCCAAAGGCAGAGGCTTTACTTAACCCACTGAGCCACCCAGGCACCCCAAGTACATGGAAGTTAAAGGCAAGGCAGAAACATCTTAAGAATATCGCTTGGAAGCTAATCACATGAAGGAATTAAATAGGGTAACCACTAAACCTGGTGATGCACAGACCTGTACCCCTGGGGATAAAAATATATGTTTATAAAAAATAAAAAATTATTAAAAAAAAATAGGGTAACCACTATGGATTGAATATATTGAAATCATTCAGATGAGGACCCTATTTTGCTTCATAAAGTATAATGAGGTGATGTAGACGTTAGTTTGTTGACTACGCTTTATTACTTAATTTAAGTGAGTAAAACACTTTTATTCCATTTGTTCTCAAAGAGTACATTTTTAGAAATTCAGCTTTGGTAATCCCCTCAATACTTTGATTCAGAAAAGTTTCCATTATGGGACCATTCTTGTTTCTCCATCTTTCCTCTTCCTCTTCCTCTTCGTAATCTTTTCCCTACCCCCAACCCTAATCACACAGTTTTGGTCTGTTTTATGTCTGGAACGATGAGCTTAATTTTTCTCAGTGCTAATTTTTTAAAAAAATTCACTACTCCTTCCATTCTCGGTATATTTTTTTGTTATCTTTTTATTTCCCGCAAAATTTCCCAGTTTGATGGTGGTAAGAACTTTCACAAAATTTTTGTGAGATTAAAAAAAAAAGACTTGAATTAATCTCCCATAATGACTAGACAGAAGACACTGAACAAGTGACTTAGTATCTTTTAATTTCAGTCCCTTTTCCTGTTAAATGGACTTAATAATGCCTACCTCATAAGTGAAGGTTTTGAAACACATTATATACATTTTAATATTTATTTGATATGTATATAAAATGTAAAATTCCGAGCACAGCCCCTGGCATAGTAAGTGCATAATTTTCCTCTCAGAACGTAAGAAGACTGTTAAGCACTCTACATTCTTTTGCTTTTTGTTTATAACCACTCACTCAAGAGAGTTTAAGAAAATGGAAGTTGTATTTGATGATTCAGGGGACTTCAAGAAACCCAACAAGAATTATGGCCAGTTTCAGTGTAAATAAAAGATAGTTATCAGACAGCTACTCTCTCTGTCTCTATGTCTCAAGGTTTCAGCTCAGATTACCAGCAGGGTATGTTGTATAAGGAGCTCATGCCTCTGGTTCACTTCTCTTCTTTAACTGAAGTCTACTGAGATTCCCCAAGACACAAGCCTAGGGCTTTACCTATGCAAGATTTCATCACCGGTCTGCCACGATAAACAAATAAACTCAAGAAATAATTTTGGTAGAAATAAATTTGGTAGACTGAGACTTCAGTCTACAAGGGGAAGGGAAATTCATGGGCCGTAGGTAAACATCTCCTTTGGCAGAGGCAAACGGTTAATTCCAAAAGAGAATTAGATATTTCATATCATCTTTTCTTCCTTAACAAAATTTAACAAAATTTTCACTCTTTTTAAAAACTCTGGGGATTTTTTTTATTTACATGGGGATTGCCAGTATCTTGAGATCTGAACAGTGTCTGTGTAACAAAAATAAGCATCACGAAATCTAGGGACATGTGACTCTTGTCCATCATTAATGAAGGTTATCAGGTTGAAGAGCTATAAGTGGGGCGATCAAAAGAAGAGAAGCATAGTAGAAGATGAATTGATTACTATCAATCAATAAGCCTTCTGTCCTTCTTAACCTCTTCAACCCCTGACCCCCCACCATGCTTTCTTGTCATGGTCCACAAAGCATATTTAACAAGGACACGGACGCAGTGATCCAGTTAACTTAACCAAAGTCCCCTATTCTTACATTTTAATCCTTGCCCCACCATTCTATTTCCAGGTGACCTCTGGCATTTTTTGGAAACGGGATTATAGTGCTGATGTATTAAAGAACTGCTAATTCCTCTTTTAAAAGAACTTTGAAACTAGGAGGAAGATAAGTACGTGGCTGTAATAGGCTTGATCCTAATTTTTCTTCCACAGATTGACATTTGCTAATGACCTGGATTAAGTCTATAATTAGAGAAATGTAAAAATATTATGTCAGGTTTTGTTTTAGCTCTTCACCTACTAAACTCAATACTTATTGAACATCTACTATATATATGAAGGCACTATTTTAATCTTTGGCAGTAAAAAGATAGTTTGACATCAATCAAACTGTCAAGTTACTTAGGGTCTATAAAGGGCCCCACGCAGTAAAGAAGCAGTTGTGATTGAATATACAGGAGACCATATAGGTAAAACTGTCAGGGTATAGAACTTACAGAAAGGATCTGAGGCAAGAAAGGAGGGTAGAGAACAGATAAAAATTTGCCAAAAAAGGTACTGTAGCCAAAGCTGTGGGTGGGGAGTGAGGATGTCTTTAGGTCCTCCAGAGGAGAGAAAAGCATATTTTAAGAAATTGTCATGGAATAAACACAGGATGGAAATCCTGGATGTATCTGGGAGTGTAGATTGTGAATGAACAAAAAGACAGGCAGGGGATAGATCACAGAGTCTTATAAGGTACTTTTTGGAGGGTGAATTTAGATCAGAGACCAGTTGAAAGAAAGGAGTCAGTTAGAGGGGAGTTAATGCCAAAGTTTTGGCAAAAGAGTATAAGAAGAAGAGAGAGGAGCACGAGACCGAAAGGGAATGTCATTTTTTAAGACTAGGCGATACTTTGAAAATGAAGGAGTTGCAGAATTTCTTGCATTAGAGACTTTATCAGTGAAGAGTTCTTCTAATGGGGAATGAGTCTCAGTTGAAAGTATTTCTGTACTTTTATTTCTTTCAAATGATGTTGTTTTTTAAAACTTATACTATGTTGTATTGATAAACAGCTTTTCAGCCTTTTGTCTCCAGGGAGTCTGTCCAGGAACAATTACAGGTTTATTGTTGGTCGTCCTGCTCTGGAATGGTGAAGTTGATAATTATTTTATGAAATAAGACTGACAGATTGAAAAGTTTGGGGGAAAAAAATCAAAGATGCTTTCTCCTCACTCCATCATTTTCCTACTTTGAAGTAAGTGAAGTTCAAATCTAAGAATAAAGAATTTTAAATTATCATACCCAATGACCTAGTGTCACTAATGGCAGATGATACAGAAGAAAGGCTATTTTTGGTGTTTAAAGTTAGTCAGACCTTTCTTCAGAGGTTAGGAGAAGAAAGAGACTCTCCAAAGGCTTGCCATTTTACCAATAAAGCTTTCTGTCTCATCCTCCGCGATGCAATTCTGATAAGAGATGCTGTTTCAGGGTGATAAAGGAAAGAGCTTGCATTCATTACTGGTCAAGTTCTCCTGCTACAGAAGGACTTCAGAAATGCCTCAGATTCCTCCTCCCCATTTCCTGCTAAAAAAGAGGAAAGACTATTTCCAGGATAATTTCAACTAATTCCATTTTTTACTACAAGTGGCAACTACAAGTTGATCGATCATCATCCTTTCCCCAAAAAACATAATTTGATATTCTGACATTGATCCAATTTGTTACATATTTTTAAAAATGGCTAATTAAGGACAGCGGTTAGCATGACAGTGAATTGTATAAAGATAGCATATCCATAAATAAAAGAAGACTTTAGGACATTCAAGATAAATAATATAATTTAAACAAAGTACTCTGTATAAGGAGACAAGGAAAACCAAATACTAACTTTATCTTCTTTCTCTGCATACTTGTTTTTGCGTGCATGGTGGAAGTGGGGTTTCCGCCATAATTGTTCACATTCCAAATCAAGATAAGAGCAAACAAATTTGAAGTAGTGAGCAAACAACTTCCTTTTAAGTACGTGATGTGGAAGCTATAGCCCTCTCTCCTACTCATTAGCAAAAATGAAGGACATAACCACACCCAGCTGGAAGAGAGGCCGGGAAACTACCTTATCCATGGTTTTGCTTTCCATGGTTTCAGTTACCCCCAGTCAATGGTGGCCCAAAAGCAAATGATCCTCCCTCCATCAAATCATCAGAAGGTCAGTAGTGGCCTAAGGCTCTGTCACAGTGCCTACGTCATCCCTCTCCCTTCATCTCACCATACAGGCATTTTATTATTTCATATCTTCACAAGAAGAAGGATGAGTACAGTACGGTAAGATACTTTGAGAGAGACCACATTCACATAACCTGTATACGTAGTATATTGTTAGAACTGTTCTAGTTAGTTATGAGTTAATGTTTGTTAATCTCTTGCTGTGCCTAATTCACAAATTAAATATCATAGGTATGTGTGCATAGGAAAAAAGAACATAATATATACAGGCTTCAGTACTATCTGTGGTCTCAGGCACCCAACGAGGGTCTTGGAACATACCCCTGTGGATAAGAGGGGGACCAGTGTAGTTGCCAGACAGGATATGATGTATCCTATTAAAATCTCTAACTACTGAAGAGAAGACTTTATTTGGGGGTGGGGGAGGCTCCTAGAAATTTCTAGAACATGAAAGTCAATCTGAAGTTTAAAAAATAGAAAGGAGGGGTGCCTGGGTGGCTCAATAGGCTAAGTGATTGACTCTTGATTTGGGCTCAGGTCATGATCTCAGGGTTGAAAAATCAAGGCCCTCGTCAGGCTCAGTGCTGGGTGTGGAGCCTACTTGGTATACCTTCTCTCTCTCTCTCGAAAAATTAGAAAAGAATAAAAAGAAATATCTGGAAGGAATATATTTTGATAAAAAGAATTGCAGAGGAAATGGAGTATGTTCAAGAAACAACAAGTGAAATATATGATCGGAGCAAAGAGATTGCAGGCAAAACTTGATAAGTAAGTTTGAAGAAGAACAGAATTTTCTCCAAGGACATGGAGCAGTGTCTTACTCATTATTTTATCCCCAGGATGCAGCAATATATCTGACACGAAGTGTATATTCAATACATTTGTTCTTGAATCTGCCCATTGCAACGAGATGCAGCTTCCACAAATGCTAGGAATATTGTGCTAGCCACTAGGGATGTATAAGGGAGGCAGAACAAAATACACCCTGCTGCTTTGAGCCTATAGTCTTGCCAAGGGTGAGCAGACAATAAACAAATGACAATGTAAACAAATCCATAATTATAGACTCTGTGAACAGTACCATGAAGTTAAAATAGAGGGGAATATGAAGAGTGCAAAAGGCACCTGGTCCTGTTGGTAGAATAGGAGAGCCTTCCCTAGGAGGTGACTTTGAGCTGAAATGCAGAAGATGGGGTGATGAGAGATGATGGGTCGGTAGGTGCCGGATTAAAAAAGGCATGGCTAGCATCTGGAAAGGGAGTCCAGCACCTCCTACAGCTTGTAGAATGGTTATTTTGGGTTTGTTTGTTTATGTGCTTATTTTCTGCTCTTCCCTACTGGAAAGTAAGTACAATGATGATGCACAGTAGTGCAAAAATAAGAAAACCTCATTTGCAAATGGCGTTGGCACGCCAGCAGGGGGAGCTCTCACACCCTTCCCTTTGCCCTCAAATATAAATCCTACAGGAAGAGATCTACCTTGTTGGCTAATGCTACTTTACTACCACAGCAGGAGGAAGAAAGGTTTTCCTCCTTCCCCAACAACAGCCCAGCCAGTGAGAGACAGTCACAACTCAGCCAATGGGAGGCCAGAATACTTTGAACTGCCAGTTTACTCCAGTGGACTTTTTGTTTATAACCTTCTTCCCAACATCCCCCTTTTCTCTATAAAAGAGCATTTCTTTCCTTTTGTTCTCCAGACTTGCCAATGGTTTTGCCATCACTTGCTTGTCCTGAATTGCAGTTCTCTGCTGTTTCCTAATAAACCCAATTTTGCTGATACAATAACTGGTAGTTTTATTTTTAAGGTTAGCTATAGGCACTTAAGAATGGTAGTTTTATCAAATTAATGAGACTTTCTAAGGACATTGCCATTTATATAACACAATGTCTTCTTTACTTGGACATCTATGAGAAATTCCTCTGAGCTCTCAGTTGTCAGTGTAAAGATCAGATGTGTTTCTCTTAGTAACTAAGGTGCTTTGTTTTGTTTTTAACTTGCAGACTCTATAAATGGGGTCAACTTCATGTACCTGCTACTGTTCCCCTGAGGCCCCAACCTCAGAAAGTTCCCTTGCTTTGATTTTAGTGCTCTTTGTTTGCTGATTGGAATTTTTAATAATTCTATCTATAAATTTATATTTTATATGTGTAAATGTACATTTTGTAGCTTGGGACAATGCAGCAGGCACCAAGCTCAGAGCTTCAGGTCCTGTGCAGCCCCGCCTCCCTCGCGTTGTCTTCCTGCCCCCTGGGATGGGCTCCTGCTTCCCATCGTGTTGTCTCTGGTAGACCGGCCCAGCTGACCTCCTCCTCCCCAGGCCCACCCAGACACTGCTGATATACCCAGCCCCATGGCACCCCAGGCACTGCCTGGACTCTTTCTCTCAGGCCACTGAGCACTACACACCCAGGAAGGGTTTGTTTAGAGGCATGGGCCATGGGGAGGGGAAAGCTCCAATGATGCTGACCCTGTTGTGTCTCAGGGCAGGACACAGCACTGGTGATCTCTGCTGTGATGCTTGGTCCATGTGCTTGGTGGGCCAAGCCTCTTGGTCATATCCAATCCAGGTACGGATCACAGCTCATGTTTAAATGACTGAAAATCCTTTGGGGGTTGCCTATTCTTGGTGAGTTGGGGCATCAGGATGCAGCAAGGGCAGACTGGCTTCCTTGCCCCCAAAGAGGTCACAGTATATAGGTCTGGTGGGTGCAGGAAGGAGAATGCAGCAGCAGGTGGGCAGGAAAGGGGGTGGAGAGGGTCGGGGGGTGGAAATAAGCCATGCCTGTTGAGAGTCTGCTTTACCAGCCAGGATTCCCATGCCCGGGGGAGTGAGCCATTAAATAACAAATAAAAAACACCATGACAGGTCTAGAGTGAGAGCGTCGAAGAAAGGAAAAAGTTTCATGTTTTATTACATTTAATGGCATTTTTCCTGCTTTCTGAATAAGGGACCCCACATTTTCATTTTGCACTGGAGCCAGCAAATTATGTAGCTGGCCCTGCCTATAAATCACATCCTAAATCATATTTTACTCATTGCACTGGCTTCTAGGGAAATCAGAACAAAACTTACAACCAACTTTAGCACAGTATCAAAAAATATATGGCATATATTTTGAATGGTGAGGTAATCTTCTACCTGTCATTTTTCTTATTTTTCTTGATTTTAGTTTCTTTTATCTCTTTATGTACCTGAAGAGAAAAGATAGGATTTTTCATTTATCTTTGAAAACTCTGACCCTGTTTATGTACTCACGTAGGGTAGAAATAATCGCTAAATAACAAGCTAAATGTATACTTAACACACTCTTAGAGAACTCAATAAAAAGCCAATTTGATAGGACTTTTGATCAATTCCTTCCAGTAGTAATTTGTCATCATGCGGTTGGTATTGTTCTCTTACTTCCCTCTTGTCACACTCATCAATGACACCATGAATAGAAAATGTCAAGCTCCAAGTTTCTCACAGTGTACATGGCTAAGAGTGGTCACTTTATATATATTGGCTTCTTAGAATCTGATGGCTACTTTATGTGAGTAAAAATGGGGGATAAGGTACTCTGTCTTTAAAAAAAAAAAAAAAAGAAAAAAAGTATCAGGATATTGACTGCTCACTATGGAGACTGGTTTCTGACCTCATAGTCCTCCCAAGAGATACTACCCTCCCTCTGGACTGCTCAGTAGAATAATCCACTCATCAAGAATTTTTCATTGATCAGCTACTATATGGGGAAACTGATGCCCAAGTCAGGAGCTATTCCTAGCTGTAGGAGATTTCAGTCCTAGCTGACAAGCAAGTAAATATACAGGTTCACCGATATGTTGTAAAGGCAATAAACAGGATTATATGTTCCAGGCAAAAACTGGGGGAGTCTCGGACCTTCAGCTCATAGAGTGATCTGGAAAGCCTCTCTGAAAAGGTGATATTTAAGCCAGAGCGATAAGGAATCTCAGAGGAGCCAGTCATTCAACATGCTGGGAACACGAGTCTAGGTAGAGGAGGAAAAAAAGCAGGGAAGAAAGGAGTGAGGATGGCTGAGGCATAGCAAGAAGAGCTGAGAATAGCCCAGGGCACCCTTGAAGAGTCATCCGGAAGTTACCCTTCCCTTCTTGCTCTGGCGTCCTTCATCACTAAGGTCATTAAGTGGCTTCCTCTGGTGGTCATCACGTGCAAACATCATCCCAAGACAAAATCACACCTACAGGAGGAATACTTAACAAAGATACCAAGAAAACCATGTTAGCCAGGTGGGCGGGGAGAAAACCTAAATAGGAAGTGGTCTCCAATTGGCCTAAGAGGGAGCAAAAGGACAAGGTAAAACCAATTAATGGTGACAAGGGACCAAAAGCATAGATGCTTTATCCAGCTGCTGCTTGATGGCCCGAAGAATTACTGCAGTCAACATTAGCCTCTGACAAACCACAGCTTGATTCCATTCTGTGATGAGACTTTAAGATTAAAGGTTGAGTGTCTCCCTTCTCTTCTCTATCGGAAATTCCCAAGAAAAAAGGGAGCCAGAATAGTTGTGTCTAAAGGATCCTTAGTCAAACTTACGAGACTCAAACTTATGAGACTCTACTGGCTAGCCCCCAGGTCCCCCACTAAGGGAACCCTCCACCTGACAGCTCTAAGTAGGTTCTAAACAATTCTAAGCAGTTCTTAGCAATCTCCATGTAAGGGACAGTTATGGCTATTAAATGTGATAATTATTTTAGAAGCTGTTGTGAAACTCTCTAACCGAACACATGTTAGGTGTATGATGATAAAGATGGTGATGACGATGACGATGGTTGTATTATTCTACTCCTTTGTCCAAGTGGTGGTTTCCTCGAAAAAGCCCACCTGGTTTTTACTGGCAGAAATGATTTGCGGGATCACGTCCTGCGGATAGGAATGTTCACTGCAGGAAGCAAAGGTTTCTGTGGATTGCAGTAGGGTGGTTAGCTTCATGATCGAACTAACATCATCACATCCTCGCCTTAATTTAACCCTGTGAAACAGAGGAAAACCATGTGAGATCCTTTAGTTAGGGGGCAGGAGGTGGTGGAATAAGGCTCCCTGAATGCCCTTTTTAACTCCAGGAACGCAAACCACTCCAGGTTTCAAGGGGCTCCAGAACCCAGCCATAGTTTGACATTAAGCAAAGTTTTGAATGATTTTAAGGGGAGGAAAGGGAGAGAGGAGGGATATATTTTAGGGTCAGATAAATCAAAGCACATTTGGCCAGACACTGCCCCCCCTTCATTTCCAAGCACATGTGAATTTCCAGGGAAATTGAATCCATGTGTTCCTGATTCATTTACATTTAACTCTTCAAAATGCTTTGTAAGCCCTCCAAGAGCCTTCAGTGTACCAAGCCAGGATGTTGGGCTTTGTTAGCTACACAGGGACCTAACAGGCTGAATGAATGGGATGAGGTTTTCAAGACAGAACTAAGGAAGGTCAAAAGGCTTGCACATTTGACCCAACATATTCTTCTAAATTTTTGGTTCCCACCCACCCGCCTTCGGCAACGTGGACACAGAAATAAGCATTCCCCTCTATAGCACCCATCGAGCCGAGAACTGCTGGCTCGAACACCCATTTCCACAAAGACTTAAGCCTCTTCCATGGTCAGAGACAGAAGGGTTGACATTTGAGAGGAGCGTTGTGCTTCGCAGTGTTAGTTTTGTTTTCCCGTGCTTGACTTGCTTCCCTTTCTGAAGTGGAAAGACTGTTCTGCCACCCCTGAATCCTTGATAAGAATTGACGAGCCCCGTGGGAGTGTGGTAAGAGTCTCTGACTTCAACAGCTTGGCAGAAGTTCCACGGAGACTTTCTGATCTTCCTCCACATGCTGAAAATCCCTAGAAGTCCTTTGACAGAGAGGAGGTTCAGAAGGGCAATCTTCCTGTCCTCATTTCTATTGGGGGAAAAAAAAAAATCATAAAAATAAAAGAAAAAAAATGAGGGTAGCCACCAGATTACATCCCCCCAAAAAGCAGACATAATAAAAATAGTGCTTGCTTTGAGCAGGGTAGGAAACATAGATCAGTCACTGACCCCTCCCCACACATCTGAAATGCAGTCATAAGTAGACACACCCAGTCTTTAAATTGCACAAGTGTTTGGCAAAAGCCTATGTTTCCTTTTTTTTTTTTCTTATGTGATAATAGCTCATATGCTTAACTCACAAACAAGGCAAGTTTCTACAAAAGAAATTGCTAGAGCTCACATGTGAGTATCGTTTTCAATGCACCTCCTCGCACTTTTCCCCTGGGTTGCTTCTCCATCTTCAGCGTGTTCTGCTGTGTATGCAGTATCTGAGACTGTCTTAGTCACATTTCACCAAAATCTTTGGTAAGGGGTCAGACCCTGTTATAAGCCCTCAGAGCAATTGTACATGAGCTTGTGCAATTATGTCAGTAATGCCCAAGGTTCCCGCTAGTGTTTTGTCTTATGATGTAGCCCTTGGATCTGCCCGTGTAGATGCTCGAAACCAGGGAGGCTTCACTGCATGCCAGCCAGAGTGTGTTAAATTCTATTTGGTGCTCCCAATAAATGTGGGAGGTATATATGCTTCAGGATCCCATTTCTACAGATGATGAAATAGAAATTTAGAAACATAAGCTGCCTGCCAAGGTCATGGAGTTAATAAGAAGTGGGATTAGGATCCAAGGGCAGGTTGGTTTGTCTTATTCTAGTAACCTCTGGTCTAGTAAAACCCATCAGGATGGGCTTCATGAATACGAACATCACTTCCAGTAAGTGAATTTCAATTTACGCCATAGAAGGCAGGACCTACCTAAGATCTGTGAAAGTCGCCTCACTAACTGTTAGAAAAATTCCTCCTGGTCCTCTTTGTCTGGCATATATTCCCTGAATTCCCTCTGGATCAGGCGCAAATTATTTTCTTACCTCTTACCTCTTTGAGTGTATATGTTATTTCATGCCTATGCTGACTGGGTGCATGCCCATAGTTGGGTCGAAATTTTGACCTCAGATTCTAGGCTCTGAAAGCTGGACCTACACAATGAATATAAAATTTGAGCTCTCTGAACAGCAGATAGAACTTTCCTGTCTTTGATTTTAGCCTGCTTTCCTTTGCCTTGTGAAACAGCTCCTTGCCAGTTCCCTTTAAGATGCTCCTCCCCGGCCAGTTTAGGCAAGGGCCAGGAAGGGATCCATAAGCAAATCTAGGACTTCAAGGCCCCTTAAGAAATTCTATAATCCTCAGTCAATATTCCAACTCGAGGCATTTCAACCTCAAGTTAACCAAATATATATTTTGCTCTGTGGGCGTAAAAATGGTATTGCAAACTGAAAGGCACTGTGCAAATATTCATTAACAGTTGTTTAAGGAGGAGAAGATCACATTGCTGGAGAAGTCTGCCACGTGACTGCTGCTTTTGTTGCTTCGGACTTACTCATTCCTTGGGACGCTGAGCTTTAGAAAATACACCAGCATGGCTCTTTTCCTGAGACCCATTAGGAGTCCAGACAGGACCACCTTGAGGCAACACTTTAAAAATGGAGTGAAGAATTACGATCCCTGAAGGGATTTAAGGACACGATGACATGATCAACCTGACAAGATAAGGTTTGAAGCAGAGAATTAGATTTGAACACATCTTTAAAGCTTTTCCAAAAAAGATGGCTATCTCTCAGTAGAGACATTTCACAATCTAGTGCAAAAATATTAATGTTCTGACCTGCTCTATAGCAGTGCCTCTCAGATTTTCATGTGTTTCATGAATCCCCGTAAGATCTGGTTAAAATTCCGATTCTAGTATATCAGGTCCAAGCTGGCGACTGAGATTTTGCATTTTATCAAGCTTTCAATTCCTGGGGATATTGGCCCATGGGCCACACTTTGAACAGCAGGCTCTAGAGAACAGTGCAGCACAGCTTTTAGACTTAAGGGGGCACCTAAGTGGCTCAGTCAGTTAAGCATCTGCGTTTGGCTCAGGTCATGATCCCGGAGTCCCGGGATCAATCCCTGCTGCTCGGGGAGGCTGCTTCTCCCTCGTGCTCTCTCTTGCAAATAAATAAAATCTTTTTTAAAAAAATCACAAAGAATTAGGAATCAGACCCTGAATTTCGACTGCGTGCCTTGGAATCCGACGTCAGTCACTTACTATGTGATCTAGTCAAAGAACTGAACTTCTCTTTGTCTATTCCATATCTGAGAATAAAGAAAATATTAGTACTTCCTTTATAGGCTTTTGGGGCCAATTATATAATGAATTTTTGCAACTAGACAGTTGGCATCATACCTTCCGCATAGGAAACATGTAATAAATGTTAGTTGTTATCACTACTCTCAATGGTGTTCGTGGAGAACTTTGCTTCTTCATAGGATCTCCTCTTCCATATTTAAAAGAAAGGTATAGTTTCTCATAGAAAATATAAAAATTGTGACAATCTTTTCCCGAATAAAAACAGAACATAGAAAAGGATTTTTAAAGTTCCCTGGGAACAAATACAGTTAAGTGACAAGTTGTGTTTCCTAGATACTTTTATGATAGCTTTTGATGTCTGAGCATACCCCAAAGTCTATTTGTACCTTTGAAGCCATTTCTTTATGATCAATTTTCCTTATTCAATCCCATTTAAAAATGTAGCTCAGAGGCACCTGGGTGGCTCAGTACGTTAAGCGCCGGCCTTCGGCTCGGGTCATGATCCCAGGGTCCTGGGATCGAACCACATGTCTTTGGGCTCCGTTCTCCCTCTGCCTCTCTCTCGCTTGTCCACATCCACATCCCTGTGTGCTTGCTCTCTCTCTCTCTCTCTCTCTCAATCTCTCAAATAAATAAATAAATAATAAATAATCCATAAATAAATGATTAAAAATAAAAAAATAAATAAAATGTAGCTCATTGTGTTCAAAGCCTCACTGGAAGTTCTCACCAAAGCAACATACACCTTGTAGCTGTGATCGGTTCATGATCTGCCGGCAGAAATCAATTGCAAGAGCATCCTCTTAACTTCACTGCGCTCTGTTTTGACCAGGTGTTTTCTCCTATTACTCAAACGGTGGAAGGGGAGTGGCATCCTTTCTTGTTTGTCTGTTTAGGATTTTATTTATTTGTCAGAGAGAGAGAGAGAGAGAGCACAAGCAGGGGGAGAGGCAGGGAGAGGCAGAGAGAGAAGCAGGCTCCCCATGAGCAGGGAGCCTGATGAGGACTGGATCCCAGGACGCCAGGACCATGACCTGAGGCTAAGGCAGAGGCTTACCTGACTGAGCCACCCAGGCGCCTCCTCTTTTATTGTTCTAGTGATTTACTCCCACCTGGAAACAGTTCTTGGGCTTATTTATCAATATTTATTTCAAAGAGGGAGAGTCAGAACAGACATACCTCCTAGTCCTCAGCACTCACACTTTTTCAAGTACTTGCTATGTCCCAGGGACTGTTTGTTTGTTTAACTGTTATTCATATATTAAACCTGTTTCATCCTCACCATCCCCCAAGAAAAGACCATTTTTTACCCCCTTTTCAAAGACGGGAAAACTGAGAGTCCAGGTTTAAGGCGTTTTGCCCAAAGCCTGGCAGCATGAGTAGAGAGAACTACAACACAAGGAAAAGAGGGGGGATTCAATCCAGGCGCTCCAGATCCCAAACTCTCCTTCTTCCTCGCTGCTAGATCACGTGACTTCTTCGCTCCCAGCCAGGGCTGGGCCTCAGGTTTGCTGAGGGAGGCACTTACCTCACAAACACAAGTGGAGGGGGCACAAAAAACTCAATAATCCAGACAAATAATGGGTTTCCCGTGATGTTTTTAAAATAAAAAATAATTTTCAAAATCATGATGAGTAAACATTAATTTTTTTAAATGAAGTAGTTTTGTGCTGAGCCATATTGGAAACAGGAAGCACAAGGAAAGATGGGTCAGACGGGTCCTCTCTTTATTCGAAATGTTGGTGTTTTCTTCATCACAGATTTCCTCGTGTGAAGTCGGGTATTTTTAAAACCTGTCATTAAAACAATATTTATTTCAATTTTTTTGAGATTTTTTGTGTCCCTTAAATTTTTTTTACCTCAGGTGAAAGCCACGCGCATCTCCCCCCCAGTCTTGGCTCTGCCCACCTCTTGGTTTCAGACACTGCAGGTTCAAGAGAGTCTTGAGGACAAAGACCAGATGTAGCCTACATTCTCCCCCTTCTATTGAATAACAACTGTACTGGCCCCCCTCTTCTTCCTTCCTCCCTTTTTTTGATTTTCTCTCTCACACTTTCCTTTTCTCTCCTCCTACTACCTTCTCCCCCGTCATTTGTCATCTCTTCTGCTCCTTCCCCTGTTTCTGAAGTCTCTTGGATTTGTGCCTTCCCGCTTACAGCCCTCCATGGTGAAGACATCCTTCCACGATTCAGCCAAGGCAAATTTTAGAATCACCAGCTGCCTTAAAGGCAAGACCATAGTTGTTATCTTTGTTTCAAGAGGTTGAAATCTGGCCTTCGGAGCATCTGAGGAAGGAGCTAACCTTTGATACAGTTACACTTCTGACTTCATTTATACTTGATCATTTATCTATGTGACAAAGGAGAATTGTCTGGACAAATAGTGACCAGCCCAGGGATGATAAGGAGGCTGTGGTAGCACTGGTCTGTGCTCGCATAGTTTTGTAGGTTTTTTTCTGGTAAACTTGGGGTTGAATTCAGTAACATATACCTTTCAAATCAAGGGTAGTTCTGAGTAACAACTAATTGAGGAGTAGAAGGAAAATGATTCATTTTTATGGGTGCAAAATAGGCAGGAAGTTGTATTTGATTACAACTTATTTTGGGGTCCCTTAAAGAAATAGAGTCCCTGATCCTTCTAAATGTTTTTTCCCTCAGCCACCATGTAAGCATGTCCAGCTCTGCCTGCTAGGGGGTAGGAGACCTTAAGGAACCAAGCAAGTCATCCCAACTGAGCCACGCTCCCTGTCCCCCACCAGACCAACCAGTTCCCAGATGACCTAGATAACGGATATCAGGCATGTGAGTCAGCCCAGCCAAGCCCAGTGAGCATAGCCCTGATGACGGACTCAAACCATTCACCAAATACATGGTTGCCATCTTAAGCCCTGAAATTCTGAAATGGTTTTTTACTACACAGCATACGCTAACTGATGGATACAGAAACAGATTCAAGGAGATGTCAGTAGTGTCCTGTCATGCCAGAGGCAATGGAGATGTTTTCGCAGCTGTGGGAAAACCACGAGTCCCTGGCTAACCACAAGCTGGCTCTGTTGTACCTCTCCCTCAGACAGAGCAAGAGCTTTTCCTAATACACTTCTGGGAACTACTTTAATCTTCGACAATCTCCCTTTTGCAGTCACTTCCATGTGTGCGACTTCCCTGAAACTGCTTAGTCTGATAATCACATTCTCTTTTCAAGTGGCAAGATGCCCTGTGGGCCATAGACATCACTTTGAGGGCGAACACTTCTTTTTCACAGGCATCCCTAAGTAAAGCATTAACCGCAATCCTTGGAAAACCAAACTTTTAGATGCTTTGATCTATAGACTGGCAAATGGAACTCCTCCCAATTGGTTGGCTTGGCGAGTGTCATATCTTACCCTTCTATTCTTGCTGCTCCTTCAAATTGATTCTACCCTACCACACCCCCACACCCCACCACCACTACACAGCTCCCTAAAACAAAGGGAGAGGTGAAAGATTTAATCCCAGGAAAAGAAAAGAAGAAAGGCAAATAACATCTATTGAGTTGGTTTTCCACTATACTTTCCCAGTCTTACAGTAATCGTAAAATGTATGGGAAACACACGCTAAATAGGCAAGCATTCTGATTTATGCTCCTGTATATTTAACTGAAACTGGTGAGATTCTATGGGGGAAGTAATACTTTTTTCTTCTATTTTACAGATAAGGACATTGAAGCATTAAATAGATTAAGTAATTTTCTTTAAAGATTTTATTTATTTATTTGACAGACAGAGATCACAAGTAGGCAGAGAGGTAGACAGAGAGAGAGAGGAGAAAGCAGGCTCCCCATAGAGCAGAGAGCTGATGTGGGGCTTGATCCCAGGACCCTGAGATCATGACCTGAGCCAAAGGCAGAGGCTTTAACCCACTGAGCCACCCAGGCACCCCTAGATTAAGTAATTTTATCATTGCAACAAGACAACTTCTTGAGGAAGAGGAGTTAGTAGATACTTTTTGGGAGAGAAATGAGCTCTGGTAGGGAATTTGAATTTTAAATTGGAAGAATATTTATGTACAATGAAGGTGTTATAAAGTGGAGGAAACAACTACCTTGGGTTTGATATATTAAAGTTGTTAAAAGTTTTAAAATATGTTTTAAGGGGGGATTAAGGAAGTTTACTTTGAATATAGAGATGTTAAAAGGATAAAAAAGTTACTTTGTTTCTTTTCCTTCTTTCTTCTTCTCCCTCTTCTTCTTCTTATTATCAAGTCCATTTTTATTCATTTTATAAATCTGCATCGCATTATATGCGTCAGAGTCATATGAAACTCTTACCCCGCATCCCTACCTCTCACTCGTAACAGATGAAGAGGCCAAGGGGCCTAGTTTCACTTAACAATTACGTGCGCTTTCAAAAGAGTTATTATCTCACCACTCGAATTTTCCCTTTTTGGTCAGATCCTTTGTTAGAAGAAGGGCAAAGACAATAAGAAATAAGAGAGATGAAGTACCTCAGAGACATGGATAATCTACCAAAGACATCATTGGTTCCTGCTGAATCAAGGGCTGATTCTGTGGTCCCCTCCTGATGGAAAGCGTGAAGACTTTTCCTAATACGCGCTGGAATCAGCTCGAATCATTGACGACCTCCTTCCTGCCGCCGGCTCCATAGGTGTGCCTCCCGTGGAACTGCTGCTTCTCCCTCCCATCCGCACCCCAGCTCCCAGTTCTCTAACATCCCTTTCTGAGGTTGAAGTATGAGTTTTCAGTGCATGTTCTATCCTATTATTTATAAGAGTGGCCTGTTTCTCCATGTCATTAGATCCTAGTTCCTCTGTTAAATCCTTCTCCTTAAACCACAGTGCCTTTGTGCTTATCGCTGCACTTCACGTCTGTCACAGAAATGTCTCACCTCACACTGGGTCTCATTTGAAGAATGATTAGAAGGTTACCATGACAGGCTTCTATCTTCTGACTCTCTCAACTTCCTGGCTTTCATACTTTTTCATTCTTTTCTTTCGAATTCAATATCATAGCCGTTAAGTGTTTCCACGTATGAATCCCAGCAACACTACCTTTGTGACTGTTACCAATGTACCAAGTCTCAATTTATCTACCCCAAAAGTGGTCACATTGCGATGAGTGTGCCTATCTCCCAGAGTCATGGTGGGGATCAGATACATTTGAGTGCTGTGGCCCCGTGTCTGGTGCAGACTAAACTCCCCATAAACACTGATTGTCACTCTTATTATCTTCATTCTAGGTTCATGAATAGGTCACTGTACATAATTTTCAAGCTTTTATCAGGACCCAGAAATTCTGACTGTTCAGCATCTGCTTTCCGTATGCTTCTGTGTTACCTTCAAATTTTTCCTCTGCCCACATCTATGAAATGATTCATAATAAATGAGGCTTGTAATTATTGACATATTCATATAGATGTCCACAACTCAAATATAGGACTTTTGTATGGGAAAGGGGTTTCTGCACCATATGTTCAATTTTTCTTCCAAATGTTTGCATCCTGAGAGAAAGATGTTACCCTCAAGAGATTAGGGAAGATTTAAGATCTGAGATGTGAAAGAACGTGGGGGGCAGGTCAAGTGCCACTGCAGCCTGGTTGGTCTCAAAGGGTGATTGCTAAAAGTATCCAGCCTGGCTCTTTACCAGAAGGCCATCTCGCAGATGAGGTAGATTTAATAACAACTAGCAATGAAAACATCAATATTACAGGTGATGAGCTGATTCTTTGTATTATAATCTTTATACACCTGTTTGTACAAGAGCCGGGAAGGAGGGGGTGGGTAGAAGGAAAGTATCCATGTGCACACAGTCATGAGTGGAACTTGACCAAACATGGCAAGCGGTAATACTGTCTTTATCTGGCCATATTTCAGACAAGACTCAAAGACTCAAATGTATCTGATCCCCACCATGCTTTACACAAGAGATGGCTAAGAACAACTTCCGCACACAGAAACATTTCTTTCAACCTTCTGTAACAGCTGGGAACTTAGGCTGTCTAAGAGAATCAAGGCTAAAGTTTCCTGGTGACTGAAGAGGAAACCGAGGCTTAATAAATGGCTAATTACCATCCAATGAGTGTCAGAGCAGGGGATTAAGTCCAGATATGCTTGGAACCAGACTTCTGGCCTTTGTAATCACAACACAAAGAAAAGTGATAGAGGGGAAGTGGCATGAAGGCAGGATGAATCGTTTGAGAGAACGGTTTGTAAGGAGCATGTTTATCGAATTGTCAGGCAAACTTGGTATTTCACAAGACACATCTGACTGCTGGGCTGAGGATCAGTCCATTTTCAGCAAACAAGATTATACAAAGAGATACATTTTTCATGGGTCCATCCTATCCCCTGGTATGCAACAAACTGTTTTCTGAGATCTTTTTTAAAAGTTGAAATACGAGTTAGGGTGCCTGGGTGGCGCAGCTGGTTGTGTGTTTGACTCTTGGTTTCAGTTCAAGTCCTGGTCATGAGACGAGGGTTGTGAGATCGAGGCCCATGCTGAGCCCCATATCAGGCTCCATGCTCAACGTGGAGTCTGCTTTGGGATCCCCTCTCCCTCGTCGTCCAGCCCTCCCTGCTGTGCACATACTCTCTCTAAAATAAATAAATAAATCTTTTTAAAAAAAAAGTTGAAATATGTAAGAGACTTTTGATGCAGAATAAATTCACTTAGCTTTCTTCATGTATATGGGCTTTATTCTACTTTTTTACTCTATGGTGCTTGTTACATTTATCCAGTAGAGATTACAGTTCTAGAGATATTTTCAAGGAATCATCTGACAAAATAATTCATCATAAAATAGATCATTATAAAATTGAGAATTATATGGCTAATGCCCAAATAGAAGGAAAAAGTAGAGGCAATATCTGATTCCCCACTAGATACTCACTGATAATAAAATATGGTTGGTAAAAATAACAAAGATACTCTGATAATAGAGAAATAAGAAGGCAGGGGGACAAAGAAAGAAAGAAGAGAGCTTGAAAGAGGAAGAAATGTGCAAAAGACAAGGAAACTGTAGGAAAGTTAAGTCTGTGGGAGCCGAGATATACTACAAAATTGTTGTGAACGCTTCAAAAGTATGAATGCAGGGGCGCCTGGGTGGCTCAGGGGGTTAAGCCTCTGCCTTCGGCTCAGGTCATGATCCTGGGGTCCTGGGATCGAGCCCTGCATCGGGCTCTCTGCTCAGCAGGGAGCCTGCTTCCCTTCCTCTCTCTCTGCCTGCCTCTCTGCCTGCTTGTGATCTCTCTCTCTGTCAAATAAATAAATAAAAATCTTAAAAAAAAGTATGAATGCACACGTGTACTCACATACATTCCCAGGATCAAAAGTCTTCAATGTTTAGGTTCTTCAACATTTTGTTCTACTTTAAAAAAAGAACTTAATTGTCATTTGGTGGGGAAGCCCCAATTTAGAGCAATTTGGGATCCTTGAAGAAGGATCAAACCTGGGTTTAGCCACTTCACCAGATATAATGTTGGTGAAATTATCTGTATTTTCCTGGGCAGCATCTTCATCTTTAAAAGCCCTGGAGGAACACCTGAGTGGCTCAGTCAGGTAAGCCTCTGCCTTCAGCTCTGGTCATGGTGCCAGAGTCCTCGGATCAAGTCCCACATTGGGCTCTGAGCTAAGCAGGGAGCCTGCTTCTCCCTCTGCCTGCTGCTCCCTCTGCTGTGCTCGCTCTCACTGACAAATAAATAAATAAAATCTTAAAAACAAACAAATAAATAAATAAATGCCTTATAGGTTTATTAAAAGAATTAAATATCATAGATAATGTTTATAGTTATATTATTATATGTACAACATACATATGGTAACAGGATGTCAGTCATATTATATACGTGTGTGAAGTGTCTGACATAGCACGTTATGAGTAGTTTGATCAAATAGCCCATTCATATGAAATCTTGGGATGACCAAGTTTACCCTCTGCAGTTGGTCCAGCCATCACTCCCAGGACTGTGATCATGCTAGCCACCAAGCTGTACTTTTTCTGACTATTCTTTGTATTTCCCAGCAAGAAGAAAAGGAAATTCACTGAAACCAGTCAGGCGCAGTCCAAAACCACTTAAATTCTTTTTTTTAATTTTTTTTTTATTTTAGAGATGGGGTCTCGCTATGTTGCCCAGGCTGGAGTGCAGTGGCTATTCACAGGCACGATCCCACTACTGATCCCACTACTTATTCACAGGAATAAGACAGCCTGGGGGTCTCAGTCGGTTAAGTGTCTGACTCTTGACCTGCTCCGTTTCCGACCTGGGCCGGTTCACCCCTCCTTAGTCAACCTGGTGGTCCCCCGCTCCCGGGAGGTCACCATATTGATGCCGAACTTAGTGCGGACACCCGACCGGCATAGCGCATTACAGTCCAGAACTCCTGGGCTCAAGCTATCCTCCTGCCTCAGCCTCCCGAGTAGCTGGGACTACAGGCGCGCGCCACCGCGCCCGGCCAAAACCACTTAAATTCTTAATAAATTTTGCCATCTTGCACATCCAAACATCTAAATCCATATCTAATAGTTTTTCCTTGATTATAGTTGTACAAATTCTCAATGACACAAAATGTTCAATAGCAAATATATTTTGCTAATCATTTGAAAAATTGAAAGCAACCTAAATGATCATCAACAGGAAAATTGTTTTGTAAAGATTTGTTGTATCCATATTATGGAATAATATGCAATCCTTAATAGGAATAAGACAGCCTGGGGGTCTCAGTCGGTTAAGTGTCTGACTCTTGATTTTGGTTCATTCAGGTCATGATCTCAGGGTCATGAGATCGAGCCCAGCTAAGTATGGAGGCTGCTTAAGATTCCCTTTCTCCCTCTCCCTTTGCCCCTCCCCCTTGCTTACACTTTTGCTCTCTCTCTCTCTGTCAAAAAAAAAAAAAAAAAGAGTAGGATAGCTCAATGTGTTACAGACATGGGAAAAAAATATCCACAACATATTCTGAAGCTAAAAAAAATTGTGAATCACTATAAATGATCTGATACCATTTGTGTCATACATATTTTACAAAATATGTATACATGTGTGTCAGTATATTGTATTTTCTGCATTTGCTATAATCTCTGGAGAGTGATAGTAATAGGTCAAAATGGGAATAGAATTTTTTTCATGAGACAGATCAATTTCCATAGATTATATGTTCTATTAGTTTCCTATTACTCTGGCACCACAGATTTTGTGACCCAGGACAACACAGATTTATTTCTCATAGTTCTAGAGATCAGAAGTCTTGAAAGGGGTTTTTAGTCTAAAATCCAGGTACTGGGCGCCTGGGTGGCTCAGTGGGTTAAAGCCTCTGCCTTCGGCTCAGGTCATGATCACAGGGTTCTGGGATCAAGTTCCTCATTGGGCTCTCTGTTCAGCGGGGAGCCTGCTTCCCTCTCTCTCTCTCTCTCTCTGCCTGCCTCCTTCCCTACTTGTGATCTGTCTATCTGTCCAATAAATAAATAAAATCTTTTAAAAAATAAAATAAAATCCAGGTACTGGTTGAATTTCTCCAGAAAGAATGCAGCTTCCCCTCCACAGAAGAATCCATTCCTTACCTTCTCCAGCCTTCAGAGGCTGCCTGCATTCCTTAGGTCTTGGGCCTGCCTAAGACTCCAGTTTCAGAACTGTCATCCCCACCTTTTTTCTTACTGACTCTCCTGCCTTCCTCTTAGAAGGGCCTTGTGATAAAGAAGATGTGGTGTATATATACACCCAATGGAATACTATGCAGCTATCAAAAAATGAAATCCTGCCATTTGCAACAGCATGGATGGAACTAGACGGTATTATGCTAAGCGAAATAAGTCAATCAGAGAAAGACAATGATCATATGATCTCTCTGATATGAGGCATTTGAGAGGCAGGGTGGGGGCTCATGGGGGATAGGGAGGAAAAAATGAAACAAGACGGGACTAGGGAGGGAGACCAGCCATAAGAGACTCGTAACCTCAGGAAACAAACTGAGTTTGTTTAGATCAAATAGCCCACCATCAGTATAAGACTGATGATTCACAGACCTGTACCCCAAAGCAAATAATACATTATGTGTTAATTTAAAAAAAAGGGGACTTGTGATTACATTGGGCCCACACAGATAATCCAGGATGATCTCAAGAGTCTTCAGTGTACTCATGCAAAGCTTATTTTTCTGTGGAAGGGAGACTATCCATAGATGAGGATGTGGATGTCTTTGGGGGACCATTTTTCTGCCTACCAGGCATGTCTTTCTGTTTTTGTAAAATCTGTCTTCTTGGTAATTACTTAGTTAGCTACTCACTTGCTACTGATTCTCTTCCCAAGCTCCACATAAAAAGAAACACATGTTCTTTCATTAGCACAAGATATTAGCACAATGTGGAAGGGGAAAAGGAAGGAAGGAATAAATAAAGGGAGAGAGGAAGGAAAAGCAGACCCTGTATTTTCTCTGGACTGAAATAATGGGTGCTTAAAACTATTAGATATGATACATTCAGCTATTCCCTAAGGAATAAGTTCTTATGAGGAGTGGAATAGTGTCCAAGGCATTGTTCACATCACCAAAAAAAGGACACAGTGGAGAAGGGGAAAAAAAAATGATTGCTGTGCCTTTTAAGAATTTATCATTCATTTGGAGAGACAAAGCAGGCATATGAAAATATTTCAGAACACTGCAACACACCATTCCCATCAATGAATCAAAATAGTTTACAATGAGTTTTTGGAGATGGGTGACAAGAGTTTGATAGTAGAGTGATAGTTAAAGCATTTAATTCAGTGATAGTTTCATGAATGGAAGATTTGATTTGGACCTTATATGAAGAAAATGAGCATGAAATGGTAAGTTATAGAGATTATTTACAATAAAAGAAATCAGAGTGAAAGCACATAAAGAAGGAAAAATTCATGGAAAATTTTGATAAACATTCCAACTTTGTTGAGGGAAGGGCAGATGAGCTTGGAGGGATATAGAATGTGTGTCCAACTGAGAAAGTGATGAGTTAAGTAGGCAGAGAATAGGACTAAAGGAGGCAAACTTGGTAGTGTATGAATGGCCATTGTGCTTTCCTAGCCAACAAGTGAAATAATGTGATTTTTTGTCCTAATCATCTATCTAGACCTCTTCCAATATCTGATAAAGATATAGTACTACTATGTATTCTGTAATTAGGCAAAATCGATAGTTTCTAAGTTCTTTTAAAGAACATTTTAGTCAAAGTTAGAGAGTTAAATGATCTTATCTCTCTTGAGACTGATAACAATAATCAAAAGGAAAGGAAAATGACAGCAAAGAAAAGCCAATGGGGGGGGGCGGTTAACTGATGTGTAGATCGTTAGCACCTCCTGGTGGTTAAAGGGAAAATCCATCATCGATAGAAACCGTGGACCATCTCAACAAAAAGTCATTCATAACCAATGTAAAAAACAAGGGCATGTTTGATTTAAAAACAAAAACAAAAACAACTCAACTTACCATGGAGGAATATACTGTAGGTGGGGAAGAAATGGTCTTCTTCTCCCTTACCTATAATATACCCAGACCGTAGTTTTAGATAGTTCATAAATGATTGGGCAATTACTTAACTAAGGTTGTGTGTTAGATTCTGGAAAAAAAATAATTGGATTCAAAAGAAATTTTAGAGTAAAAATAAGCAAGAATACTTCAATTTTATAAGTGAGGAAATTCAAGTTTATAGAGAGAGAAGAAAATGCCCAAAGTCATAAAACTAGTGAAGATCCAGGATTTAACTCTAGCGTATCTGTTTCCAAAACCTTAATCTTATCCACTATAGAACTACAACTCCGTAATAAGGTATGAAGGACAAGAAAGTCCACACTGACTCACATGCTCTGTCTAGGTCCTGAAATTAACAAAGAAAAAAGAAGTCTTCAAGCATTCAACAATTTTTAAAGAACAAAACAAAATTTTTATAAAAATATAGTTTCTCGGAAGATTTACAACATGCCCATTTCTTTGAGATCTTTCTATGTAAAAAGATACCTGTTAATTTGTAGTTGGTTTTGAGTGCAAAACACCCCATTTACTTCTTTAGAGACACATGCAGCCAATTTTCAGTAAAGTAACAGAGAGAACCCACTCTGGGCAGAAAATTAAACATAATATCATTAGAATATCATTACATATTATAGCCAATGTATGTACTGGGGGTTTATCATCAAACAGAATGAGGAGCCGTAGGGAAGGTGCTGTAAAAACCTAAGTTAGAAACACACACACACACACACACCTGCACAGGAAATATCAGTTGTAGAAATCAGTCTAGAAACCTGCTTGTCCAAATGGTAGTCACTAGTTTCAAGTGGCTATTGAGCCCTTATAACCTGCTGTCCAAACCGAGATATGCCAAAATTATAACAGATTTTAAAGACTTAGTGTGGCAAAAAGGTAAAGTATTTCATTAGTAATTTTGATAGTCATTACAAGCCAAAATGATAATGTTTTAAATGTAGTAGGTGAAATAAAATGTTATTAAAATTAATTTTACCCATTTTTTTTCTTTCTTCTTCTTTTTTTTTTTTTTAGAGAGTATGTATGTGTGGGCACATGGGTGAGCAGGGGTGGGGGAAGGAGCAGAGGGAGATGGAGAGAGAGAATCTGAAGTAGGCTCCATGCCCAGTGTAGAGCCCGATGTGGGGCTCAGTCTCACACCCTGATATGATGACCTCAGCTGAAGTCAAAAGTCAGGTGTTTGGCTGACTGAACCACCCTGGCATCCCTCTTTTTGCTTTTTTGTGGGTAATAGAAAAATTTGAAATTACTTATGTTAATTTCATGTGTAGGATCACATTGTATTTCAGCTGGAAGCACTATTCTCAACATACTTACCAGAGACATTTTAGAGACTGCTGCCTTGAGGGGCATGACAACAGGCCAGTGGAATGTGTCTGGATGTCCCCAAGTTTGTTATATATCTCTCCCCTAAACATAGTCGTCTCTAGCCACTGTCAGATTTCTGAATTCAAATTTCACTGTCCCCCAAAACACTGTTGCACAAGATTATTTGTCTACAAGTCTGCATATTTGCATTGCTATTGTTTATTTTTCAGTAAAGCCTGCCTGTTAGCTTCAAAGGTGAGGATTCAGATGTCAACTTTGCGTTCAATGTGAAAAAGGTCGTTACCAGAAAATACTACAAAAATACAAAATATTACAAAGCACCAGATAGTGCCTTGCCTTATCTTAAGTTATAGAAAGTCATGACATTATAGTTCTTGATTTCAAGAAGCTGAAGAGAAAATACAAAGACAAATAGAGAAGATGAAAATGCACATTATCATACTCTGTGAGAAATGAACAGTTCCCAGTGTGGCACAAGAATGAGACATTTAAGAGATAGTTGATTCAAAGGGCTTATCTGGAAGGATTTGAATAGAAGACTGAGTTGGGTTTCGAGGCAGGAAAACCTCACTGAGTTCACTTCTGTCCTATTTACTATGAGGTCCTTAGCAAAAGACAACCTCCTTAGGGATTAATTTCCTTACCAGTTACTATAACCCAATACAGCGTTTGGCTGAAGGTCAGTAAGCTTTGTTGAGCAAATACATGAATATGTCTAAAAAAATGGAGTTCCTAACTCATATGTGTTAGAGATTTTGTGGGGACTAAATTCAATGACTTTGTAAATTTTAGATCACAATAAATATGCTAGCTGTTTATTCAGTATTGAATACCTACAGAGTGCCAGGCACTATTCTAGGCTATGCCTCCTACTTGGGTTTTGAAGTAAAGGTAGAACTTAGCAGTGAGGAGAGAAAAGTGTTCCAGGTAGAGAGAAAGGGTTAGAAAGACACAAAGGGATACATCTTTAATTGCTTTAAAATTCTAACTGGTCCCCTTGCTTCCAATCCTAAACAACTTTGGTACATCTAGCATGTACCTTTGGGGCCCCCATGCCATGACCCTTTGGACACCCTTGGTTGCTGCTCCCTTCTATGGGAGGTCAGACTTGCCTTGTGACGACATCATTCATCAAGCACATTCCTCCCTTCTCCATCTTTCTGCACAGCGCCTTCTCTAATAGCACACGAGCCCAGTGGTTGTTTCGGCAAGTGCATCTAGAAATACAGGAGACTTAAGAACCCAGGGACATTCCCCAACCAGTGAGGCACTGGAATCAGTGGATAAATTCTTCTGCTTCCCATCCTTTGATGGGACAATTCAGGGTTATTCTGTCCACTTCTCAGTGGTTCGGGTAGAATCAAACCCTTGTTACCTACAGCGGCAACCTTAATAATACGCTCTCATTTTAGTTTTTTTCTTCCCCCTGTTGCTCTTCCCCTATTCCTTTATTCCTGCTTCCTGGAATCGCCAACCAAATAAACAAATTTACCCAGCTCTGTGTCTCAGGCACTGCTTGGGAGGAACTGTAAGGGAACAATGCCGAAACATCACAATTACAATATGAAGCATCGCCAACTTAAAGCCCAATTCTAATCTCCCCCCAAGTCCCAAGTGAAATATCACCCTTCAGTGAAGTGTTTATAGCCTGTAGCTTACCAAACGTAATGGCTCCCCAGCATCTCTGTTTCCTCACACTTGGACACGGAATCCTTGCATAATGAGAATCAACTGTGTATATATGGTACATATATATGTTAAAACCTAGAACATAAAGCAAGAGGATTATAAACACAAAGGCTATTTGTGTTCCTTCTCAGACATGTCAAAGCCACTCCGTTATCAGCTTCCATTAGAAATCTAATCACTACAAAATTTTAGGAATTTTAGGTTTTTGTGAAAAAACCTAGGAAGTCCTATAGATCCACCATGGCTGTACCACAGTCTTTCATCAACTTGCAAACGGTCCTTACGTCTTCTTCAGCTTTTTAAATTCTATTCCCTCTTATTTCAGAGAAGTTAAGCAATTTCTCTTCTTCCTGCCAGGATCTTTCTGATGCACTCGGTCCTGCTCGGAGTCTCCAGATTTCTGACTACCCAGAGGGCTATGTGTGCACTCGGTCCTGCTCGGAGTCTCCAGATTTCTGACTACCCAGAGGGCTATGTGAACAATTTCTTTCTCCCCAAATATAGTGATCTCTTCTTGAAAGAAATCATTTCTCTCTGCCTCATTAAATTTGTGTCATTTATTACAATATTTAAAGCTGCTTTTCATCATGACTATAACGCATTTATCCATGGGATTTTAGCATCCCACATTTCTGAGACTTGCTCATCTTAGGGCATGTATCCTTGTATCACAAGAGATTATATTACCAATTCAGCAGCTGTTGAGCATCTACAAGGTCCAAAACTTGGTACTAATTATTGACGGGGTTGTAAAATCTGATTATGACACAAGTCTTGTCCTTGAGCTTACCATCTATTGGGGGAGACACATAGAATAAAGCAATTCTACTAACAAAGCAGATTTTGACCTAGGAGCAATGGTTCGATAGTCACTAATCATATTTTTATAACTATAAGTATATGTGTATGTGTGTGTATGTGTGTGTGTGTGTGTGTGTATATAACATAACCTTGGTACAAGTGCAAGGAATTTTTTTCTCTTAGGCTTAAAAACTAAAGTAGAATTGTCAGGTCAGAAGGTATGTGAAAATTTGACTTTATAAGATAAAGCCAAATTGATATTCCAAGTGGTTATATTAATTTATAGACCCATAGTAGTTTGTCTATCTTTGATTTTGAAATACATTCTTCAAAATATATATATATATTTTTACTTTCAAACAAATACTTGCCTCCTTCAAAATTTCTGGCTATGTTACAAAGAAATGTGAAAGAGTATATAATACTATCTTTAGTAAATTCAGAAAGTGAATAACATTTTCCTACACAATAGGAAAAATTACAATTATAATTAATTTAATAAAAATTATATTCAGAAAAATAAGAGAACATATAGAACCCAATATTCCAAGGAATAATGTCAGAAGTTCCTCAGTTAAGTGTCAAATTTCTGTTCATATGTGCTTTGTTCTAGGAAAACACAACCCTCTTTAAATTTTCAAACAAGTCTGTGCCCCCAGAAAATGTTAAGAATCATGGCTCAATATAAAACAAATAATGATTGTACCAGAATTCTGGAATAAAGTTTTCAAAAAAGAAAAAAATAGTCATAAACTTCCTAGAAATTACAGCAAAGGAAATGTTTGTTATGTTTTCATAGGACAAAAGGAAATACACCCGTCTTTATCTTAATAATTATTCTTTGCTTGATCATCTGGAAATCACATGAGTTTTTTATGGCTCATACTGAAGTTGAACCTTGAAGGAGAGTGCAAATTTTAAAAATTAGAGGTTGATAATGCACCAAAGTAAAACCCTTGAGTCAGTAAAATGGAAAATTACGCATAAAAAGAAGAGAGAAGCTGGAGCGAGCGAGACACAGAAATCATAAAATATTTCTAGCTAAGGAGCATGAAGCAAGAATTAATACACAGCACATGGGAGAGTTTTCTCACCCAGGGTTAGCAATAGGCAACTGCCAAAGGAGAGCCTCCTTCCACAGGGACTGTGGAAATGCTTCACTAGGAAAAACAGTCACATTTGACCACCCTGGGAGAGGCTTATAAAACGCTTCCAAACTAGTAAAGGAAAAGACCCAGACAATTAAAACAGGAAGTACCAGCTGAGGAAAATCTCCACCAGGGTTCCTGAGTACACAGCCACGTAATGAACAGAAGGGTGGATGTAGCGAACCTCTCAAGAAATCCTTCTTGGGAAGGGGTGAGCAGGTGGCCCTCATCAGGACGTATTTGCTGGTTTGGGTTCATGAAAACCCATCAAGCCACTGAAAGGCTATATTCTCTTAAAATAAAAACAAAAGTAAAACATGAGTTTGGTTTTATGCCTTCGTCAACAGGACAGTGGGTATTTTCCTCTGCGACATTATATGGTTGTTAAAACTTCATACAGGAGATTTTTCTCAAGTGTTCATATATCCTTACACATGTGCTTGAGGACGGAGCCTCCCTTAAAATATTTTCTGTTATGGAGTCATAAATAGAGAAAACAGACTGGTGGTTGCCAGAGGGGAGGCGGTTGTGGGAGTGGGAGAAATAGATGAGGGGGGTTATGATGTACAAACTTCCAGTTATAAAATAAATAAGTCATGGAGACAAAAAGTATAGCATAGGATATAGTCGATCATATTGTAATAACATTGTGTGGTGACAGTTGGTAACTACGCATCGCGGTGAGCATGGTGTAATATACAGAACTGTTGAATCACTATGTTGTATACCTGAAATGAATATAATATTGCATCCAGCTATCCTTCATATATATATATATGTATATGTATATGTGTGTGTATGTGTATATTCTATTTCCTGGAAAGCTTTAGTAGAATGTAAGTTAGGTAAAACTTATATATATATATATATGTGTGTGTGTGTGTGTGTGTGTGTGTGTATTCTATTTCCTGGAAAGCTTTAGTAGAATGTAAGTTAGGTAAAACTT